>NC_092503.1:5420000-5677500 GCF_047511675.1 Marmota flaviventris | reverse complement strand
GAAATAGAGAACTAAAAGACTGGTCAAAATTACACTGCAAAGACTGATGTCAGGAGGGCAGGGGAGAAAAATCACATCCTGTCTCCTCAGTGAGAAGCAGATGATCTCACTCTGAAAGGGTTACAAAAGGGAAATATCTAAACACACTCAGAAAAAAAATTTGAATTGTTTATTTCCAAATGTAGAATGCTATCCACCGCAGTCAAATCATCTAAATTTTGTGTGGTTAAGTCTATTATCTGTAAAACATAAATAAGTATATAAATCTCTTTGATGACATTATTAAGCATGTCACACGTTACATATCAATCTGCAAAGAGAGCACTGAAGCAAGAGAACTTCAAGATTGTGTATGCGAAAAATGCTTAAAGAGGGAAGTCTTGTCCTACAAAGTTCTGACTGCCTGATAGATCTTAAAATCTGTGAAAAATAAGCCTTAAATATATTTAAATGGGAAACAAAATGTGTTGGAAGAAGAAAGCATGTCTATAAGATTCCAACATGAAAGCGGAATGATTTTCTGTATCATCAGATTATCCTAGTTTCAGAAGTTAAGAGCCCTGAGGATACACATCCTGATCACAGCCCATGCATTTTTGTTTTCACATGGTTTATCCTGTCATATAGACACTCTAGGGGCTTCTAAACGGGAAGACCAAGAGTTATGAATAGAAATCCGTTTCTAGGTCAAGTTCAAATTCAAATTTGCATCATAATGTCTGTAGTGCTTTGTCCCCCTTAAAACAGAGTTGCCAAGCTCTTAAAGCCAGTTCTCTGAATTATAATGAGCAGAGTCCAGACCTGATGCCTCAATGGTTGGTTTGAAAGCTTTTGAAACAAATCTTATGTGGATAAGACTTGTCACAATGGCGAGTCTCAAACACTTAATGATTATTTTTCAAATAGTACCTTACACATCTCTAGACAATAAAACATGGTATTAAATTCAGTAACAAGGAAAATAATCCTTTTTTTATTTTATGGGACATCCAGCTACATGCAAAGAGAAGTCTGTGGAAATTGAATGCCATGGTTTGAATGTTTGTTCCTCCAAAACTCACACTGAATTTGGTTGCTCTGTGGCAACCTGAGGAGGTGGGCACCATGGGAGGTAACAGGGCCACCACGAGGGTGGCTCTCTCATGAATGGATTAATGCTGTGGGAGAGAGAAGGGAGGGCTGCACCCCCCCCCCTCAATTCAGCTCTCTACCCTTTGCCATGTGAGCATCCAGTGTTCCTCCCCCTTCAGAGGTCATAGCAGGCAGGGCACCATCTTGGAAGGAGAGAATGACCCCACCAGAAAAGGAACCAGCGTTTGTCTTGACCTTGGACTTCCCAGGCACCAAAACCTTGGGAAATAAATTTCTGTTCTTTATAAATGACCCATCCTGTAGTATTCTGGTATAGCTGCACAAAACAAACTAAGACTGACTATTCTATATGGCAAGAGATAGAGAGTCTAGGGTAACCAGCAAGTACCAATAGAAAATGATGATGCTGTAAGGAATTTTGAGGGTCATGGCCTCCTAGCTCTGAGAATCCCTTTTCCCACCACCCATAATAAATTTTAAAAACAAATGAAAATAAAACTAGAACAAATAAAAGTTCTACCTTTGAATATAGTACCTTCATATCCAAAAGAACTCTCTGGTAGTGGGAGAACAAGGAGACTCCTGAAGGCTTTCCTAAAGTAGCATAATCGTTTTTCACTGGAAAATCCAACAATTATTCCCAAGATTGATGCGTTGATTTAGTAACGCTCCATCACTCAGAATCTCTGTTTATGCTTTCCCTCTCCCAGAGGGCAGCCATTCTGAAGAGTTATCCCTCTCTGCAAGCAGCAAGACCCATAAACTCTCCGTGAGCACAATTAAGGACTTCCACCATTCAGATGGAAATAGATACCAATTAAACAAGTTATTCTTAAAGAAAAACATTAAATCTAAAACTAAAACAACCCTCAGAAAAGTCACACAAATATATGCTATCAGGTATCTGGAATCCTTAGAAATCCCCACTGTTTTACTGAAGTACTCAGCAATTCTCTTAGTTAGACTGATGTTTAAATGTCCCTGGACAGAGAACACTGTCAACTAAATATTACCTAACAGACAGTTAAAGTACTTCTCAATAAACATGAGGGGAAATCTGTGGTTAATGGATAAATAGGATTAACTGCTGAGACTTAGCACCCTATGAATTCATAAAAAGTAAAATTCTTGCCTTGCCCCTGAAAAGTTCAAACATAGCAGGTACTGATAAGAAACACAGTATTTGAAAGTCTAACCAGGGAAAATAATCATATTAATGTCCCTTGCTCCTGTACTCAGGAGAGAAAAATCACAAAAATGTAATTGTTTTATGTGTGAATTTTTCAGCTCTCCAAGTGATTAAGAAAAAAAGTCAGCCAGATGACAAATTATGGAAATCTGCTATAAAAATATTGCTACAAATACTGTTAAATCTATTCAATTTAACTTTTCAAGACCCATTCAATAAGTATCTTTCTTAATCTGTGTCAGAAACTGTTTTACTTTGACCAGACAATGATATATATGTACTTTCAGCCCAGAGGGCACTCTAAGCTAAAAATTCAGTCACAGTAAGGATTTCAGCATATATGAAATTCTGTGACTTTTGGAACCACATCCTCCACCAACAAATTCACTTTCTTCATGCATCACATTTCTCCCAGCACCAGTTGGTTGCATTTAATTCCTCTGTGTAATTCTGAACAATTCCCACTCTCCCAAAAATTCTCTGGCTCTATTATTTCACAGATACTTACTTAATGTCTCCCAGGAATCATGCAGGGCACAGGTGTTCACAGATTTATTTTCTAGACCTGTCGGAATGCAATTCTTACTTCCTATTAGCAGTCCTCTAAGTATGTAAATATGAATGACAAGAAGATGTGATAAAGCTATAATACTGCCCTTTCTCGCCCACTGGATGAAGGGTCTGGGTCTGAATCCTGGCTCTCCACCGGGTGCCTGGACTTCTCTAAACCCAACTTCCCCTTTTGTAATACGGGGAATGGATAACACTGAGATTACAGGGTGATGGGTTAATAAGAGGCACATTTTACTGAACCTCTAAGGAAATACTTGAATAAACAAGATGAGTATACGTAGCATCCACAAAAACCTGGGGTTCCGGTTGTTGCCAACAGAAAGACTGGGATGGCTTCTTGGCCCAGTGGCCACGGACAGGATGGGCTACAGAGTCTCAAGAGGAAATGGCAGCCTTTCCCCTCCCAGAAGACAACATGCTAACAATCATCAGAGCAAACATTGTATTGTTATTAATATGCAAGAGACAGATCAATCCAGTAATTATTACAAACACACAATATCTGATTAAATACAAATATAATGAACTATTAATTAGGTCACAGTGATTTGTCTTTAAAGATTTGAAAACAACACCCTTGGCTATTACAGAATGACTCGCATCCTAGAGAAGCACAGACTCGACTAGCAGAATGAAACCCTTACTGCCTTAAAGGATCACACTGAGGAAAAGGAACGAAAATCGCAATTCTCTTTGTTGCAAGGGGATTAAACATCTCTCTCATAACTTAGCTCTCACAAATAAATAGAAACCTTTCATATTTCTTCTGGACAAAAAATTACCAACAACATGAATTTATTTGAACTAAGTGAGTTCTATTGAGAGGAAGACGAGTGATATTCTTAACTTGGAAAGAAAACAAAACAATTACATAAGGTAAAGGGCTAGAAATTTTAGCAGGACCAACTAGGATACCTGGAAGGCAACATTCCTCACAGTAACACCACCTCAAAACAGAGAGCGAGGCTGAACTGGATGTTTAAAAACAACGGGGATCCCCAGGAAAACGGAATTCTCCAGGCAGGTGGGCACTGGGCCTGCGGTCCCCCAAGTCCATCCCCTTCCACTCTTTTTTTCATGTTGTATTGCATGGACGTGCAGTCCCATAAAGGAAGCTCTGGGGTGGCATGTGGCACCTGGTGGGTGCTCAGCAAGCTGCAGCCACCATACTGCCACTGTGAGTGTGGGCAGAATCAAGACTACAGTCACCATCCCCCACATATGGGCCTCTCTAGCACTGGCCCTCATCCTGACCCCACAAGCATGAGTGGCCTCCCTTCCACCACCTCTTCTCCCGCCTCAAAGTGCCCTACCTTTGGTCACCCTGGATCATCAGTCTCATTCTGGTGGGTCCCAGGTGAAATCCTGTGATTTTGACAACCCGTAGGGCTGAGGTTGTGTTGGTTAAAATCTTAGCCAAACAGGGCACCTCAGATGTCTGCATGGACATCCTTCGAAGAGGGGGGAGCCGCGCCAGCTTTTAAATACCACTCCTGTGATCCAGCCTCCCGCCATTCCCGACCGAGAGGGGACGAGGAGCATGTGGCTTGTTGCGCTCTCTAGGTCTGGCTTCATCATCAGAGCCACTGTCCAACGGTGTGTTTGCACCTGCTGTTCCATCGCCTCAGAGTGCTACCTGCTGCCTTCCTGAGGCCTGGCGCCTCATCCCAGAGGAGTTCACTTTAGAGCAGCCCTCTTTTCCTGCTTCTTCCACAAAAAAACCCCAAAGATTATCTATATTTTCCTTTTACTAAAATGATAAATGCTCATTATAGAATAATCTGAAAATACAAAAATCTGAAAGAAAAAACATTTAGGAAGGCATTGATGACCAGCCTGCTAGACATTAATAAAGACATGTTAACACCTTTCTTTTATTTCTTCCCAGGCTTCTTCTTCACTCATGTTTTGGGAGGAAGAAAGATAGTGATTGTGAGTTGAAAATGCTACACTCAAAAGGTTAAGTACAGTTTAATGTCTTGCTTTTTCTTAACTGTAAACTTTTTAAATTTATGAAGTACTTTTCCTGTTTCAAATAATTTGTAATGTGCATTCAAAGCAATCATTTTTATGGTGGAACTGAAAAACAATGAATGTACCTCTGAGCTTTGCCAGATCCCCATAACAGAAAAGATATATATGAAAAGTGAAAATAAACTTGGCATTGTTGTTGATATTCTCATTTATATTTGATATTTTTAATAATTACTAGAAATCTGTCTTGTTTCTTTTTTTGTATTGTTTTGTTTTGTTTTCTTACATTAAAACCTGCCTGGCCATTATAATCACATTTTAAAATATTGGTCATCTTAATGTTTTATGTTTTCACATTTGTTACAATAATACTGAATTTTATGTTCATCTCTCTAAAAGCACAGAGTTTCACACACGGTAGGGATTAAGCAAACACCTTTAAAACTGGACCCACTTAGGAAAATTTCAATTGTAATAATAACTCATCTGGGATTAAAGAACTTGTAAATGAAATAAAAGTCAATGTATTAGTTA
Organism: Marmota flaviventris; assembly: GCF_047511675.1. Classification (NCBI taxonomy): domain Eukaryota; kingdom Metazoa; phylum Chordata; class Mammalia; order Rodentia; family Sciuridae; genus Marmota; species Marmota flaviventris. The sequence continues at coordinate 5,672,138 of NC_092503.1, read as the reverse complement.
CCCCCTGGCTTAAGTTTTCACATAACAGGATGTCCGTGTATGTGTGAATGTGATATGTGAGTTCATCTCCACAAATCCCAGCTGACCTTATTTCAGAGTAATTGTTTCTTTTCCTTTAAAATAAAATTTATATTTTTTTAGTAGTAAATGCTTATAATGGAACTTTTCTTGCATAAAGACAAAAAATGCCTCTTTGTTGCTCCTGTCTAATAGTTACATGTTTTAGGATCAATACTAATCTTCTGAAACCATAAAACTGCCATTCAGATTATTTTTCTAAAAGAAAAGAAAATGTCTGCCATAAAAATTTGGAACATCTGCTGAGCAATCCACCAAGTGAAAAGCGAAAGCAGTGATCTTAATTCCAGCTTGCAGTCAAGCTCAATTTCTCTGATAAGCAACACCTTGCCTGTCACGGAGCAAGTGAGCCAACAGCAGGAAGATCAGTGGCCAGCACAGAGCCCCAGAGCAGCCCCCGATTCCTGGGCTTTCCTGCCACTTGGCATCGGCATCTCCTCTCACCTGGGCAATGGGGCTGTGACCTAAGCCAGTTTCAATGAAACATGCATCTCCAAGAATACCTGGCTTGAGTGGTCCTAAGAAGCAATGAGAACAATGAAAGCCACAGTGAACGGAAGGGAACGTGAGGTAGCCACAACTGCCCAAGCTTCACTCAGCACTCTGGGGACCTCTGCGTGTCACGAGTGCCCTGGTGAGAACACCACCGCAGCACCCACAGCACAGAGGCAACACGTCCCCTGGAAGCACATCTCTGGCGCACAGCGGCCTGCTGGTGACCACTCTGACAGCAAGGGAGCAACTGGTCCTTTGGACTAGCTACTTCATGCCTCACAAGCTTCTTGATTTAGGAGTCGCCCTGCTTCCAAAGTCACCAGGTTAGGGGCCATCTTGGACACACAATCATGACGCCTGGGAGAACACATCTCTGAATGGAACACAGGCCGGGTTCCTAAATAATGTAGCCTCTACCATAAGGCTGGGACTAGAATACCAGCTCCCAGTGGATGTTAGAAAACCATTACAAAAGGCTATGAATTTCCAGGACAGAGGCAAGGATAGAGACAAGCAAACATGGATAGGAATATGCACGTAGAAAATGCAATTTAAAAATTACTATTGTGAATACAAAAATGATTGAAAGGAACATTTAATTGGACTCATGTTTATCTCTTTTATGTATCTGAAAATTGAACATCTTGTATCACCCAAGATATAAGTTTTTTTTTTTTAATTCAGTAAGCTGAGGGTGAAGAGGCTTACCTAGACACATTTAATACATTAAGGATTTAGGTTAAAATTTAGTTAAGCTCATTTAGCAGCAATTTAAAATATTTCTGCAATGAAGGAAAACAATTTCAACAACCACATAACATGTGTGGGATGAATAAGTACTCAATTCCTTTTGTATTAATAATCAAAATTAGTGATTTTTGACTCACATTCTCCTTCAGGTCTACTGAACTACTAGAAAAGAAATCCATTTTAATGCTGTCTAAAGCAAAGCCTGATCAGAATAAGAATACTAGAGTCCAATACCAGTAAAAATCTGTACGGTTTCACAGTTCACAGGAGTTTTCACAAGTAGGATCTTACTTAGTTCTCAGAACAGCTCTGTGTAATAGATAGGCTATTATGATTCTCACTGGACATATTTATCCAAGTGTTCATTAAACACACTTTGTGAATAGTACTTTCAGCAGTACATCTTCTAGCAGCTACCTCAGATTCTGTTCTCTAACAAGTATTAGAGTCAATATTCATGTTTTTGCTTCTGTGATGCTTTTACAGTTGTGTAACATGTCAATAATCATTTTGGCCCATCAGAGATATCACTGAAGCATTGAAGGACTGCTCATCATCTTTTGGTTCATTCATCATCTCTCCGAAGACCACAGCTTCAGAATACACGAGGAATAAAGCAGACATCACCAAAACAAGTATGATGACTTTCTGCCTTAGTGATTAGGTAAACTAGGTGAATGGTTATTTGATGGAAAAGTGAAGCCAAGCAAGTGTTTTGACTCTCTTAAGTCAAAACAGAATAATGCACAGCTTTATGCAAAGTTGGGCAAAAAAAGATACAGAAGCATTAAAAGAGAAAGTGTTAGATTTTCATCATGGGACCAAAAGACCTAACCTGAACAACTTAGAGGAGGAAAAGTTTATTTTGGCTTATGGTTGCAGAGGCAGAACATCATCGTGAAGGGTATGGTGAAGGAAAGTGCTCAGTTCATGACAGCCAGGAAAAAGAGAGCTTGAGTGCCAGGAGCCAGGGATAATGTAAGCCCAAGGGACACTCACAGTCATGCCCTACCTGCCTAAAGTTACCACTCACGAGTCCATTCAAATCATTAATCTATCAAATAGACCAACACACTGATTAAGTTATGATTCTCATGGTCTGATCATATTACCTTTGAACATTTCTGTACATTCTCACACATCAGCTTTCAGGGGACATCTTGTATCTAAACTAGAAGGACATGAAAAGAGCAAATCTCCATTTAATTTACAAATTATACTTTATTAGAAGAAGAAAATTACTGTGTGGATTATAGGAGCCCTAAGAGGAAGAAAGGTGATGGTCAGCTACCATCACCATTATGAAACCCACAGGACACCATCTTTAAATCTTCTGAAAGATCAGAGATGTACACAATGGGGCCACCTTCAGAAGAATACTAAGAGGAACTATGGCAACTAGCAAAGGAGGGAGAGGCCCTGCTGGAGGCCACAGCAGCTAAATCCCTAACTCTTCAGTGACTGCTGTGGAGAGTACTTAGGTAAAAAACAAGGACCTAACTTCATCACGGAGAACAAGGAACACAGAAGTCAAGTCCAAAAGGCCCAGAGACAAGTACAGCCAACAAATTGTCAGAGCAAATGCGCGTCTTTGGAGAACCACTGGTTGTATCCAAAAGAAAGACAAAATTTTAAGTTCACAAATCAGTGATAGATAAATAAATAAACAGATCAAACACAATTGTTTGGGATGTCAACTTTGTGCTCTGCAAAACAAAGGCAAAGCAGCACTTGGTAGAATGTTTCCTATCAGAGAAATAACCTCACAGTAGTGAAAACCATTCCACCCAACTTACAGACTTTATAAGTTCCTCATGTGAAGCTACGGTGCCACCTCTCTGGACTTTGCATAGTAAGTTTATTAATAAAACCCCATAAGAATTGGAAGTTGTATTCCATATATGTAGAATGTGTCAAAATACATTCTACTTTCATGTATAACTAAAAAGAACAAATAAAAAAATAGTATTAAAAAAGACTAACAGTAGGATCAAGAAAACTGTAACTAGAAGTTGGCATAATTTGTGGAAAAATATTTAGTAAAACTGCTGTTTGGAATAAATTTGGAAAATAAACACTGTCCTTAATGAGCTGTATCTTTAGATAAAAACTGAGAAAAGAGAAGGTTGGAATGATGAGTTGGTAAACCACTCACTGAATTTTACAAAATACTATAAGAAATAAATAAGCTCAGAAAAAAAAAGGCTTCTTTCTAAGCAGGGGGAAAAAATAGAGAGTAAAAAACGCAGACATTCTGGAACTTGTGAATCTGGGAAATGGAACCATTCTCAACCCTAACTGGTGAAAGTTAAAATATATTAAGCCAAAAGGTTGTTTCAGCCTTAGACTTGGTGCAAAGACTATGACTAATTGAGTCCCCCAGTAAATCCCTTCAAATTAATAAAATGGTGATGAAAAAGTAAATAATGGTACATCTCTCTTGCAAAAGCCTATTAAGATCAATATATCAGTCAATTAATCTAAAAGTAAAAGCCTATCTCAAAAAAGTTGTTTCTATACAAAGTAAAATATATGCATTGAAATTACTCAATAAAATCTCTACAAATAATATTCTTGAATTAGATATTAAAAAATTGAGGACAAAATTGAACTTTTCCAGGAGGACTTAGCTTGCCTTGGGATTATCTTTAAGTTCTTGCTTCATTTTAAAGAAATTGAACTGGAAGTCAAAGATGATGTATTATGGGTGAAGTCAAAGAAAGTGTCTTAGCCCTGGATCCAAAGACTAGCTAAGGAACAGGGACATATCTTTCTATAGAGTAATTCAAAATAAAGCATTCAAAGAAATAAAGTATTAAGGATATGCATGTACAGGAGTGTTTAATGACTCTTTGCTTTAATTGATTTTTAAAATTATTGAATCGATATTAAATCCTAATTGCATTGGCCAAAAAGGTATTTGTCATACAGAGTTCTGCTAAAGATTTTATGAATAAGAAAATAAAGGATAAGGAGGAAGAGGAGAGGAAAAGGAGGAGGATGAAGAGGAGGAGGAGAAGGAACAGAAGTAGAGAAGGCCAGTGCTCCTCAAAATCTGTTAAATAGCCAAATTTTTATTTTTAATTCCCAATTTTCATACACTGATAATTTCATAAAATAAAATACAAACTTTATGACCAAAAAAAATACACCATAATTCAGTTCTACTCAGTTCAGCAAACAAGGGTGCCTACTTTGTTTAGAAACCACATCTCTGTCTTTCAGGTGTTTACTGGGGTCTAGACATATGACTATTTGGAAGACCTGCAGGTCACAGAAACACCGGCTCACCTCAAGGGCAGTCACGCCTAGAGGAGAGATAGAGTCGAAACAGGGCTGTAGGCAGCAGGGACAAGGACAGCCTTTAGAACAGAAATGGAAGAGGGAAGTTTTGGTAGATACTGGAAAAGGCTGATGTTGATTTTACTGCTATATCATTCATTCTATAATAGAACAAATTTAATCAAATCATTGAAATACTCATTTCAAAAAGTGATCTCCAACCTTTCTTGCTCAAATTCTTAAAAGAATTCTAACAAAATAGCTTGCCTTTTACATATTTGAAGGAGAGAGCAACAATTTTTTTACCTTGGTTACAAAAAATTACAAAAATGTAGTTTTTATGTACTGGAAAGACTGAAAAATCTAAATAAATTTCTTACAGTCTTTTAAGTATACCCAATGGAATCGCAATACCACAATAACATGATACATAATATTATTCATCTAAAAAACACATGAATAAGTTTCTTTCTAACATTTGGGAATTTTACAGCCTTCCTATTTTTCTTTGAAGTCTTCTTTCCCTACTGAATATGATTTGTTATGCTTCAAAGTAAGTCTTTTATTGATCACTCTATACATGTCTTTCCAACAGAACACATGTATGATTTGCACGGTAACCAAAATTACATTGACTAGTTCACTAACTAGGCCACCTGGGGGAACTCAGTGTGCATAAAATGAACATGTCATGTTCACTGTTAGTTACAAAATGTCCACATCCTCAAACCAATCACTAGGAAATGACTTCCAAAAATCAGTGGCCCAGGCCTGAGATACTCCTGATGTTGCTCAACATGACTGACAGTTGTTGGCTATAATATGGAAATACTTTCCCTGCTCTTCCTGTGATGTGGTTGAGTCCTTTTCCTAGAATTTGTTTTCTCTCTCCTTGGGCACAATTTCAGAAAGGGGGCCCGAAGCTTAACTTCAACGCTCCCAGCAGCAGCAGCAAATGCTCTCGACTCTTCCCGGGGTTTATCTCTAATAGCTGCAGAGTGATGTTTCTTGAGTCTTTGGTGCTACTATAGTTGAATAATTGTAGTGTTATTTTTAAATAGAAATAACAATTTCAGGGCTAATCCAAAAGTAAAATGAAAATCATTTTTAAAAACATCCAGAGGGAGTGAGCTGAAGTTGAACAGTTGCTCATGATCGAGATGATCACGAGCAGCATGATCAGTATCTTCTCTGGCATGGTAACTCACTCATCCACAGCAGGGTTCTAATAATACGTATCATCAGGTCTTTTAAGGAAGAGGCTCCAACGGAGTTACAAATGTTAGTGTTTCCGAATAACTAAAATGTTTGCAGACAGGTATGTTTTGCATAGCAAAGAAAATAAGCTCTTTCAGTCATGCTTATCAGTAACATCACAATCAAGTCCTACATCGGGTGACTTTTAAGTTAATTCAAAATGCCTTTATGATTTCTAACAAATTCATTGCAGAAACTCAGATACATTTGGAGGAAAATTTTCCCAATTTAGTTGGTTCACACTGCTCAGAATAGTGGGGTAATCAAGACATCAAGAAGTGAAGACCGCAGACGTCAGGAAGCAAGGAAAAGAGCAACATGTTAGAGGATGTTTAAGTAGTTTTTGGAAATATAAATGTGCTAGTTATAAAAACCGCTCACACCTGCCCCCTCCCCATGCAATTGTCAAAGCCACGGGTAAATAGCTGGTTATCAAGCTTTCTTTCTCTTCCTTGTATTTTCCAGAAGCAATTCAGAGACATTTTGTAAATCTTAAATCTTTCACAGTTATGCTCCAACATTTCAAGCATAGTCTGTAAATACAACTATTTTGTTATTATTTTAGTCATGTCTACTCAGTGAAATGTAATTATGAAAATTTAAATTTGAAAAGTGGATTTTTAAATTTAAAAGTGCATTATTAAAATATGGCATTCCCTACTCTATATTTACCATAATTTGGTAAGAGGCAAATTGACATCATATTTCAGATATTTCCATGACGTGTACTACATGAATGCTCAATGGGTGGAAAAGCAATCACTTCCCAGACACTGGAGCTGCATGATCAGGATCTTCTCTGGCACGATAACTCATTCTTTGCAGAAAACCATATGATCTACGTTAATATTGATCTCTCATAAATTTCTACCACAAAAGAAAAGCTACAAATCTCAAATCATATTAACGGCTGAAATCAGGTATCTGAATCTATTAGAATAGTTACACAAACCTACATTTTTTTTAAAAGAGAGAGAGAGAGAGAGAGAGAGAGAGAGAGAGAGAATGAGTTTTTTTTAATACTTATTTTTTAGTTTTTGGCGGACACAACATCTTTGTTTGTATGTGGTGCTGAGGATCGAACCCGGGCCGCACGCATGCCAGGCGAGCGCGCTACCTCTTGAGCCACATCCCCAGCCCCACAAACCTACATTTTTATAGAACTCTGAGTATTTAATTTTCACTACCACCATTACGAGGCAGAGATTTTAAATGAGAAAAACAGAAAAATCTTAGGTTCACCTTGTGCTAAGGGGAGAATGACCCCTACCTGGCTCTCAGTACAAGGGCCTGACTATCCAAGGAAAGAAGGGCCACATGCACAAGAGCCCTCTTTTTACCAATGAAACAGATAAGACAGTCATAGAAGGTTCCTGCGGAAGCATTGTATTAATTCAGGTCCCAGACACATGTGAACTTCTAGAAATACAGGGTTCTCTCTGAATCCAAACAGCTAAATTTAGGAAATGTTATTGAACTGGTTCTGATAGCTAAGATAAATGAAGTGTTAAGGCACACCTCTTCTTATGTAACTATATCACTTATGTTAATGCAAACTGGGTTTTCTCTCTTAAACTCAGTGGAAATGGACAAAAGACAAAATGATTCCTTATATGGAGATGAAATGGCCAAAAGCTAATCAAAAACTATCCTTGTAATATATTATAGAATACATGAAAACAATAAAACAGTTCTGAGCTTTGTCTTTTATATCACACTTGGCCAAGATCCTATTCTCCATTTAACAGACAGTTAAATCAGCCTATTATTTGAGAATATATTCTAACATGTGGAATTAAGACTGAACATGATAATGGCATGACTGTTTCAGATTCTTGCATATTTTGCCAGTTCCTCTGTAAAATGCTTAATCAAGCTCGATGATAGTTGATTCACAGGCCGACTTTGCTGTGACTAGAGCTCTGCAGGCATTTCTTACTGTATGTCTATATATTATGAATTTTTCTTAAGTACATGGTCTACTTGTTGCATAGTTATGTTTTCCGATGTGCTATTTGTGCGTTCTGAAATGCATTCTCCAGTGTTGATTTCTAGTCTCAACAGCTCTCACCTGAACTTATATCAAATGTGATTTTAGTGGGTACCATCTAGATGAGTTTCAGTAAGTAAATCCCATGGTACCAGAGCAGGGCCCTATCTCCCACAGGATGAGTTTCACTAAGTTCTTTTAGCCTGAAAAGAGCTCTCATTAGGGCTGTGGATGGTGCTGAGCAGTAGAAAGTGTGCTCAGCATCCACAAGGCTCTGGGTTCAATTACCAGCACCATAGAAAGGCAAATAAGCCTCTCATTAGTACATTAGAAAAAAAAAAAAACTGCAATAAAAATCAATCTGCTCCTAGTTGATTACTAGTGTTATTATTTTACACCTATCTCTTTTCATCATATATAATATTTCTTAAGAATTTTAATACATTTAGCACTTTCTATGGAATTTTCCATGAAATGGGTTTTTATTTGAATTAAAATAGAAATATCATGATAACTAATTCATTTCATTACTAATTAACATCCTATAAGATCAAAATCACTATTTTTGTTGCACAAGGAAGTAGATTAATTGTGCATCAGTGTTTGTATTTTAACTTTTTTGTATTTGTTAATAATTACTGTTATCATAACATGGAAATCTAACATTTTGAAATAATAAATATATGGTCCCGTTGGAGGGAAAATCTATTATGCATTTTAAGACTTTTTAACTTACTTGAGTTTTCAGATTTTTATTCATTTATTACCCAAACATGCTGTTCTGATATATATATAAAATCATAGATGGGTTTTGCTTGTTCTAGAAATTCATATATATGAAGTCATAAAGTATGAAATTATGAGGTTTTTTTAAACTTGGCATAATGATTTCTGAGGTTCAAACATTGTTGCATAATTAGATAATCGCTTTCTCTTATTGATGATGTGCAGTTCTACTCAAATTCCTCTGTGGACACATGCTTTTTATCTCTTGGGTTAGAAATAAGTAATGTTTCCTTTTCTTCTAGAGGACAAGTTTAGAGGAAAAGGTTAGACCCCCCCCACACACACACACCAAGTTTTATCATAAGATATAGACCATGCATTTAAAATATTTTCTGAATTATAATTAGGATCTTATATTTTTAAAACTTTATTACATATTTGCATATGTGTATTTGCATACTTGAGGGGCACTTTAAAAGGATGAATACATGAAATATCAACAAAATACATCTAGAGTTTTTAATACATATTTTAAATTTATCAGACTTTCAGGGATGAACTATAATTCCACCAACACTACTTGGAAATTTAATATTTTTCTAGTAAACTGCAAAGTCTAGTGGTCCAATGAATCCATGTTCCAATCTATCACATGCATTCTTATCTGGGGAATAACTTACTAACCAAATGTTGATTGGACATCTACTTTGTGACAAGGGCTGCAAGCACATGAGACAACATATACACTCAGTACTCAAAGAGTTGTGGGGGAGATGCAGCCAACAGGGCAGGCAATGGCAGCACCATGTAGTTCCAGGGAGTCAGAAAGACTGGGAGGAAGAACTTCTGGGAGCAACCTGAGTCCCAAAGGACTTCACCAAAAGAGGAGACACTGAGAGAGGAGGTAGGGAAAGATGGGCTGGGGCACAGGCTGGAGAATGTCACGAACAGAATGCTGAGCAGTTAAGGGAGCACATGCTCAGGAGGGCCGGAGAGCAGTTTGAGGAGGGGCAATGGAGGTGAGCAGAGAGTTGGGTAGAGACACCCACGTTCAGTATCTTGCACCAGGTCTTAGAGGACTATCAGTTTAATGTGAAGGCTCCAAGAAGCCATGGAAGAACTGAGGCAGGAGGGGACAAGCCCAGGGGTGTTTTTGCAATCACCATTACTTGCTGCAGTGTGGACACAGCCCTGTGGGAAGCAGTCGCAGGAGCAAAACTCTGGGGAGCTAGCGCAGTCACCCAGATCACAGAAGTTGGTCCTGGACCATGGAAGAAGTTGGAGTGGGCTAAAAATGAAGAAACAACACTTAAACGAATGTTCACCTCTCCTCTACATTTACATGCAAATAAGTATCAGCTCAAAAGTATTTCATCAAAAGCAAATCAGGCAAGCTCTTCTCAAAGTTAAGATAGAAGCCAACAGTGGGCATCAGAAGTAGAGAATGGCCTTTTAGAAAGCAATGGGGGGAAAAGTTCATATCCAGACCAGGGTCGGCATGGACATGGGAAGAAACAGGCTGCAGAACGGCAGCCATGCTGGCCTGCCCCATCTCCGCACCCAGGGCCCTGGTGGCACCATCCATCACGGGAATGCAGAGGTCCAGTCCTGTGTTCCTCAATAGCTCATTTTGACAAGTGAGTTCTCACTGAAGCCCCAGTGCGCACTGCAGCTATGTCAACTCTCAGTCTTCACACATAACAAACAATTTGCTCCTTCGGCTAGTGAGGTGTCTCCTGAATGAATTGTAGATAACTCAGGGCAATTTCCCTGTCTGTGCAAATAACTGCTGAGTGAGAGGTTTCTCCTCTGTGGATTATTAAGGTTGCAGAGATACCGCTGAACATGGCGTAACCTCTAGGCAATGATGGTCGGTGACTTCCTACTTATGTTGATAGTAAGACATCAGCCAGAACCAGAGACCTTCAGCCTTCACTCTGAAGAACTTGAATGGAATTCGTTTTGCCCTTAGCTTCTCTAAGTCAGGCTTTGGCACACTACAGCCTGCTACCTGTTTCTGTGAATTGCAACCCAGCCCCACCCATGTCTGGTCTGACTGCTTTCATGTTACAGTGGCTGAGCTGAGCTGAGCTGATGTGACAGAGACCTTAGGATTGCAAAGGTGAAAATCTGTAGTATGTGACCTTTACAGAACACTTTCAGCCCCCTGCTCAAATGAAGTCAAAAAACAACAGCTAAAGTATCCCATTTTTCAAACTTTTTGAAAAGGACAAAAACGATCAAATGCTGAAATCTTCGAAAGAAGATGTAAAAACTCCCCACAGCTACTTCCCACATCTTCCTTTAACTCAGATGTACAAGACTCGTCTGTTGCTTGCGACAATGGAGCCCACTGGAAACCACCCGCATGTGACATCACCAGATGGGAAGAGTTGTCACATTTCTGAAAGGGACCCTATGAAAGCTGATTAACCTGTTAGAAAACCATTTAAGGGAGATCCGATCCGCCAGCTTCCACTGACAGGCTCAGATTTAAGAGGATAGAGATATCAGGGGAGTGTTTCATGAGGCATCGAAAAGAAGTTCCGATCCCCAGGCTGTGGGGATGGATACAATCACATGCCCACCACACTCGTCTGCAGTCGCTGAGGAGGTCAGGCCCCTGCCCCTGCCCCTGAGATGGCAGCCTTGATGCACAGACAGGTGCAAGTGTAACCGAGGGCCCAGCTGCTGGCCCTGCCTGACCAGAGCAGCCTGTCCTCTTTTAAAAGAGAAGCTTCAGTGCCACACCTGTACACAGCAAGTACAGCGACCTGCTTTAATAAATCGGGCCAGGAAATGGCAAATCTACCTTAATTTCCACCTCAAAAAGAATCGCCCAGCACTGTTTTAAATGCACCCAGCACCGGTCCCCCTGGGTACCTCTGAGGTACCTGTGATAATCCTTATTTGTTTCACAACCTGTACAGAATAAAAACCATCCAAGTCAAATACCTTGCTTTCCCTGGAGCTTCCCCACTCAGCCTGCCCTCCGGGGCCAAGCCAGCATCAAGAACAGAATATCGATTGGAAGGGGCTGCAGACTCCGCAGACTCCGTACAGCCAAGGTATCTTCCAACAATATTTTCTTATTTCCCCACATTTAATAATCAGCATGATTGCTTTGGGAACTCCAGAACACGGTTCCAAAAATAAATGAAATAGAACCCTCCCTGGGTCTGTGCTATACTTCCAGCCCCAGCCTAGTACCATGTCTCTGTGCGTCAGCTCACATGTGACAATGGCCTTCTCCCCAGGGGCCCAACTCCTTCCTACTCTCCTTTTTCTACTTGGACTCTGCCATTCATTTTCACCTCTGACAGTAAAAACCCCAGGACAAGACTGTCACAAAAAGGATTATCTTTCAGATCAATGGTGAAACCGATTCCAAACCCCACTATTTATCAGCCTGCAGCAAAAGTGCAGTGGGTTAGGAAAAGCACCCCGCTTTGCAGGCTTTGTTCTTGAGCTAGGCCGCGTTCCACTTTGTTGGCAAGAACACTATATCCAGCCCTCACGTGCATTCCAGCCACTTACCACGTGGATTTCTGTATTTTCTGAAAATATATTCAAAATTATGCTCCAAAATTCCTTGAATATACTTCTATTCGTAAAGTATAGATCACTTGCCAAAAGTGATCTTTTCAGTCTTTTATAAATGATGCAGAAATCGTCATTTTCAATTTAGTATTTGTATGATAGACCAGGAAGGGATTACTTCTTTTAATTACATGTTCTTGCTTCAAAAATGAGGCTAAAACACAGACTAAGTGTCAAGTCTCTACAGGAAGAGATACAGGGTACTGATTTTCTCTTTTTCTACTTTCTGATATGTGTTTTGGTTTCCCACAACTCTATTAACTATTTTACCTCAAAACTCAAAGGAGACTTTACTCAAATTACCAAAAACTTTACTGACTTGTGTTATTTATCCATCTATGCAAAAGCAGAATTTTATCAATAACAACTAGGTATTATAGACCCAGCAAACTAAGCATGCCAATCTCTTGGCATAATTTGAACAAGTTAATTTTAAACTCCAGTTCTCCTTATTACTAATCAAAAAGTCCTACACAAAAACTTAAAATGTTAAAGTAAACTATAATTAATGTATAACAGATTGATGTAATTCATAAAAAAAAATGAATTACTATAGGCAGAAGTTACTTTCAAGAAATAGTGTGAGTAAAAGAGTTCTTTGGGGCAAGAAATTTATATTTATATTTTTATATTTATTTATAAACTTACATATACATATCTGTAGAGAACTAGAATGATGATTTATTATACCCCAAAAGCAAATAAATAGCTAGAGAGAAAGCAAATGTCAAAATGATATATTCATATCACATAGTCTTATGCAAACATTTTACATTGTCTAGTATAGACAGTTGGAGAAACAGAAATAAAGGTAGACCAAAACTTACCAATGACTTAAATTTTAAACATCCACATTTTAGTCAATTATCTAGGCAAATTTTCTCACAAAATACCACTATATACAATGAGGAAGTTTTTATATAACCATAATTATACTGAATTCAAATATACAGATTAGAAATTTAGTGTGAATCTTAGATTCCAAGGCTACCCAGCAAAACATCTTATTCAAGATTAGATTTGCACTTAGAAGGATCAGTTAGCCTACAATGAACAGACTATTTAGAAAAGAATCAGGAGATATGGATCTGCCAGTTGATGGATCAAACACTTCCTCATGTACTGCCTCCCACTGAAACACAGTTAAGGAAACCTGGGGATTGGACCTGGGAGGACAGCAGGTGAGACAGGGACTCAAATGGAAGGTAGAGTTGACAGGGCCCCATGATGGATGTGATGCTGAGGTAAGGAAGGCAGAAGCTGCAGCACAGACCCCCCAGGAGAGCCAGTGAGTGCAACTGAAGCCCTGGGAGGCGAAGGGCCAGCCTGGGAGTGAGTGGTTAGCAGGGGAGATCCTGAATTCAGCTTCACACCTGTGGGGTGTGGCTGCCTTTGGGATACCTCAGTGGAGATGTCACAAGGGCAAACAGACATGTGGGTCAGGAGTAGAGGTTAATTAGTTAGTTCTTTGGCTACAGATACTTACTAACACTATGGACAGGGAGAGCATCACTGAGAGAAGCCACAGAATGATCTGCAAAGACAGGCAGCCAAGAAGAAGCACAGCTCATTACAGAGCACAAGGAACAGGGTAGGGTTGCATATTGCTAAAATGCTACTGGGAACTAACATGAACCAATGCTGTGGAGTGATAAAGTTAGAAAACAGATGAGGATAAGGTAGACACATGGCAAGGGAGACCAAAAGTATAAACTAACTCATTCCAGAAGTTTTACTGTCAAGGTAAGGAGAGAGTCAAGGTGATGATAGTTTGTAGAGGGAGAGAGAAGATATGTGAGTTGTTTTTTGTTGTTGTTGTTGTTTTTAATAGGAGAAACTTAGATCTGCTTATAAACAGATGGAAAACATCCCATTTTATTGGGAGATATAAACATGAAAGAAAAGGAAAGATTATCTATAGTTAGTTTTCTTAATAAATTGGAAGTGATGTGACCCAAAGTTCCAGTGGGAAATTTGCCCCAGGAAGCAAGGGAGCTTGGGTCAGTGGAGCTACATGCTTGGTAATAGGAAGGAAGGAAAGTTTCCACATGAGAATTTTCATTTTCTATGTAAAGTAGACAGAGAGTTCCTCTGCTAATCCTGAGGCTGGTAAAGGAGAATAGAAGAGGTATAAAATAGCTGTTGAGATGGCTGTAAGAATATCTGATCAGAGAAGTCAGGGTAGAGCCCGTTTGTCCTCCTGTGCATCTTTCTCCTACATCATAGATGCATAAATGGAGACTCTGAGAAACCAAACATTCAGGTACATCCAAGATTAACATTTTTACAGAAGACTATCATGAAAGATTAAAAAGCAAGGGGAGACAAAGGCGAACTCTAAGGTGAAGATTAAACAAGGGTGTTAGTGAAGTTATGAATCAGGAAGTTACGAAGAGAGAAGAGGGATTCCACCTCTAGGGTCCCCTTCTTCCTCTGGGGAGAAGTCTTTTCTGCTGTCCTTTAATAAAGCTTCTACTTTCCACTCTAAACTTGCCTTGGCGTGCTTCTCTGGTGTTATACTTCAGCATCGGGGAAGCAAGGACTCGTCACCGGGTACACAGCAGTAACAGATTGGAGGTTCCCCACCGAGATCTACACAGAGACTACCCATCACTCAAATGGCCCTCCAGCCTGTTACTTCTCAATGGGACTTCTACCATGGACCACTCGATAGACCCGATTTTTAAAAAGGGGGACTCCAAAACTGCTTGCTCAACACCACCCACTTTCAGCTTGAAGAAGCCAGAATGGTCATAGCTCCCTTTCCTTACAGCAGTAAGGAGTTTCCAAAATTAGAGGGGAGAATGAAGCCAGATTTACAGATAGGTAGTTAGAGTAGTTAGATAAATCGGGTCTAATATCGAGAATGAAGGCCATATTGAGAATGGAGTTTAGGAAAGGGGAATGGAAAATGTCCCCAAGGCCCAGAGCCCATCCCAAGGAAATGTTAATGAAGCAGCTCCCAGCAAACATGGAGATGAGAACCAGGTTAGTTAAGACTGGAAGGAGCTGAGAATATAGGAGAGAGCTTATGTTTTGCAGCAGAATTCTCAGTGGGGAAAATGGTTTAAAACATGGGCGGGTGTTCAAAATAGAGAAGTACACGGCATTGAGACTGAGGGTATAGGAAGGGATCTCCCAGGGTACAGGCAGTTGCACAGTGGAGAGAGGATGAGCAAAGGCCTTCTCCCTCAGAGGGGGCCTCCTTCCAATAGAACCAAGGACTCATAACAGCAGGAGAGATGAGGCAGCCCGTTAGGAGCAGCTGGGTCTGCACCTCTGTCTCAACCACTTCTCAGAGTACAGGACCAAAGTCCAGGCATAAGAGAAAAAGGAAAGGCTTCAGAAATGTTAAAAACAAACTCAATAAACACCTTTAAAATATGGAAAACAAAGTGGAGGCTCAGAGAGTTTCACTGTCCTTCCCAGAGTCACACATCTAGGAGAGGGGCAGAAAGGCCAACTTCACCCATGTCTTCTGGTTCCAGATCACAAAGTTTCTAATACTCACTTCTTCCTGATCTTGCCTGAGACTGAGTCCCTGAGGATTTGAAAAACTTCCCATGGAAGGGGAATTAAACTGGATATTTGACTCAATAGTATCTTTACAATTCAGAAATTATATAGAAAAGAACTTTTTTGACTAGAAAAAAAAATCAGTTCTAGAGTTCAAATTTAAACAGACCAATATCAAGTGATGAAATAGAAGATGCTGTCAGAAGCCTACCAACCAAGAAAAGCCCAGGACCAGATGGATACACAGCCAAGTTCTACAAGACCTTTAAAGGAGAACTAATACCAATACTCTTCAATTTATTTCAGGAGATAGAAAAAGAGGCAACACTTCCAAACTCATTCTATGAGGCCAATATCACCCTGATTCCAAAACCAGGCAAAAACACATCAAAGAAAGAAAACTTCAGACCAATATCTCTAATGAACATAGATGAAAAAATTTTCAATAAAATTCTGGCAAATTGAATACAAAAACATATCAAAAAGATAGTGTACCACGATCAAGTGAGATTCATCCCAGGGATGCAAGGTTGATTCAACATATGGAAATCAAAAAATGTAATTCATCACATCAATAGACTCAAAGATAAGAATATGATCATCTCAATAGACACAGAAAAAGCATTCGACAAAATACAGCACTGCTTCATGCAAGACACTAGAAAAACTAGGGATAACAGGAACATATCTCAACATCGTAAAGGCTATCTATGCTAAGCCCTAGGCCAACATCATTCTAAATGGAGAAAAATTGAAGGCCTTCCCTCTAAAACTGGAACAAGACAGGGATGCCCTCTTTCACCACTTCTATTTAGCATAGTTCTTGAAAAACTGGCCAGAGCAATTAGACAAAAGAAATTAAAGGGATACTTATAGGAAAAGAAGAACTTAAATTAGCTCTATTTGCTGATGATATGATTCTATACCTAGAAGACCCAAAAAGCTCCACGAGAAAACTTCTAGAACTAGTAAATGAATTCAGCAAGATAGCAGGATATAAAACCAACACCCATAAATCAAAGACATTTCTGCACATCAGTGACAAATCCTCTGAAAGGGAAATGAGGAAAATCACCCCATTTACAATAGCCTCAAAAAAAAAAGATATTTGGGAATCAATTTAACGAAAGAGGTGGAAGATCTATATAATGAAAACTAAAGAACCCTAAAGAAAGAAATCAAAGAAGACCTTAGAGGATGGAAAGGTCTACCTTGCTCTTGGATGGCAGGATTAATATTATCAAAATGATCATACTACCAAAAGCACTATACAGAAATTCCAATCAAAATCCCAATGGCATTCCTCATAGAAATAGAAAAAGCAATCATGAAATTCATCTGGAAAAATAAGAGACCCAGAATAGCTAAAGCAATCCTTAGCAGGAAGAGTGAAGCAGGTGGCATCACTATACCAGACCTAAAACTATACTACAGAGCAATAGTAACAAAAACAGCATGGTATTGGCACCAAAACAGACTCGTAGACCAATGGTACAGAATAGAGGACACAAAGACTAACCCACAAATATAATTATCTTATATTAGACAAAGGAGTCAAAAATCATGCATTGGAGAAAAGATAGCCTCTTCAACAAATGGTGCTGGGAAAATTGGAAATCCATATGCAACAAAATGAAATTAAACATCTATCTCTCACCATGCACAAAACTCAACTCAAGATGGATCAAGGACCTAGTAATTAAACCAGAGACTCTGAGTGTAATAGAAGAAAAAATAGGCCCTAATTGTCATCTTGTGGGATTAGGCCCCAACTTCCTTAATAAGACTCCTATAGTGCAAGAACTAAAACCAAGTATTAATAAATGGGGTGGGTTCAAACTAAAAAGCTTCTCAGCAAAAAAAAAATAGTGAGGTGAATAGACAGCCTATATCTTGGGAGCAAATTTTTACCCCTCAGACATCAGATAGAGCACTAATCTCTAGAATATATAAAGAACTCAAAAAGTTAAACACCAAAAAAAAAAAAAACCCACAAATAACCCTATCAATAAATGGGCCAAGGACCTGAAGACATCTCTCAGAAAGTGATATTCAATCAATCATCAAATATATGAAAAAATGTCCAACACCTCTAGCAATTAGAGAAATGCAAATCAAAACTACTCTAATATTTCATCTTACTGCAGTCAGAATGACAGCTATTAAGAACACAAAAACAGTAAGTGTTGGCGAAAATGTGGAAAAAAAGGCACACTCATACATTCCTGTTGGGACTGCAAATTGGTGTAGGCAATATGGAAAGCAGTATGGAGATTCCTTGGGAAATTGGGAATGGAACCACCATTTGACCCATCTATCCCTCTCCTTGGTCTATACCCAAAGAACTTAAAAACAGCATATTACAGGGGCATAGCAACATCAATGTTTATAGCAGCACAATTCACAATAGCTAAACTGTGGAACCAACCTAGATGCCCTTCAGTACATAAATGGATAAAAGAAATGTGGTACATATACACAATGGAATATTACTCATCAATAAAAGAGAATAAAATCATGGCATTTGAAGGTAAATGGATGGTGTTGGAGAAGATTATGCTAAGTGAAGTTCCAATCCCAAAGAAACAAATGCCAAATATTTTCTCTGATATAAGGTGACTAACTCATAGTGGGGTAGAGAGGGGAAGCATGGGAGGAATAGACGAACTCTAGATAGGGCAGGGTGGTGAGAGGGGAAGAGAAGGGGCAGGAGGTTAGCAAGGATGGTGGAATGTGATGGATATCACTATCCAAAATACATGTATAAAGACACAAATTGGTATGAACATATTTTATATACAACCAGAGATATGAAAAATTATGTTCTATATGTGTAACAAGAATTGTAATGCACTCAGCTGTCATTTATTTTTAAAAAATCAATTTAAAAATTTTTTTAAAAAGAATAAAAGATCCAGAATAGACAAAGCAATCTAAACCAAAAAGTGATTCTGGAGGCATCACAATACCTGACTTCAAATTGTACTACAGAGCTATAGTAAAAGAAAACAAACAAACAACAAAAAGTCATTGTTCTGGCACACTTCATATAAATATACACATAGACCAATGGAATGGACCAGAGACACAAACCCACACAGATTCTTCACAAGGTACCAAAAAACATGTTGTAGAAAAGATAGCCCCTTTAAAAAAGGGCACTGGGAAAACTGGTTATCCATGCATAGAAGAATGAAACTAGATCTTTATCTCTCAACTTGCACAAAACTCAACTCAAAATGGATCAAAGACCTAGGAATTAGAGCACAAACTATGCAACTCCTAGAAGAAGACACAGTGTCAAACTGAAACATAGAGGCACAGACAACAGCTTTTTCAATAGGACACCTAAATTTCAGAAAATAATGCCAAGAGTTAATAAATGGGATGGCATCAAATTTAAAAAGCTTCTGCAAAGCAAAGAAAAAAATTAAGAATGTGAAGACAGAACCTAGAGAATGAAAGGAAATCTTTGCTAGCTAATCTTCTGATAGAGGATTTATATCTAGAATATATAAATAACTCAAAAAATAACTTCACACCAAAAAATCAAATACACCAATTAACAAATGCTCAAATGAACTATACAGACACTTTCCAAAAGAAAAATAAAAATGATCAACAAATACAAAAAAGAAAATATATAATATCCTAGCAATTAGGGAAATGCAAATCAAAACTACACTGAGATTTCATCTCACACCAGTCAGAATGATAGTCATCAAGAATACAAACAATTAATATATACTGGAGAGGATGTAGAGAGAAAGGAACACTTTCACACTGTTGCTGGGATTGTAAATTAGTATAGCTTCTATGGAAATCAGTATGGAAGTTTCTCAAAAGACTAGGCATGAAGCTACCATATGACCCAGCTATACTGCTCCTTGGTATTTATCCTGAAGAACTGAGATACATGCATGCCCATGTTTATAGCAACACAATTCACAATAGCCAAACTATGGAACCAGCCTAAGTATCCATCAATGGATGAATGGATAAAGAAAATGTTATACACACAAACACACACATACATACACACACACACACACACACATATGCAATGGAGTTCTATTTAGCCACACAGTACAGTAGAGGAAAGGGCCCTGAGGAGGGAGAAGGGAAGGGAAGAGGATATACTGGGGACAATATTGACCAAATTATATTGTTATTCCATGTGCATGTATGAATATGTAACAATGAATCCTAGCATTATGTATAATTATAATGCACTAATAAAACAATGAACTGCAAATAGAAGTTATCTATGTCACATTTAGGCAAAGGTTTGGAGAACCACTGTGTGGTTTTGTAATTGCTTTTTTTTTCCTCTCTGCCTCAAGTATGGAGTGTCCCAAGTAGGGGCTGCTTTATCTATCTGCACCCTTGGGTGTGTGGTGGGGAAAGAAAAGAATTTCTTTAATAGCAAATTCATACACTTATAATTGTAAGAGGAGCCTGTGGCATCTCAAAGGCAAAAATAGGTGATTTTACTTATGCCATTGAATTTGCTTCCATAGTTGATTTAGCCAAACTTCAAAGTGAACTTAGGAAATATTTGAATTTCTTAGAGTTTTTGTTATTAATTTTATTCTTAAGCCAATTACCTTGAAACAATGACTACATTTATTTAAAACATATACAGATACATTAACTGAAGTAGAAATAACACTTGCTATAAGGACTTGACAAAATTAGGCTATTTCTAGATAATTATGTGGATATCATTAGTAACAAAAGTAATTGGAATTTATTTTCCATACTGTTATTCTGCAAATTCTTACTGTTTTGCCTATTTCCCTGCAAACATCTGAGATGGATGAAACAGAAGAGAATGAAAGAGAACTCCTACAACAATGATGACAACAAAGGTAGTACTCAGGTACACTTGGTGTTAGGCACTGTTCCCAAGTGTGTGAATATGGACCCAGGTCCTCATGACAACTCTGAGCTATTGTTGTTGCTATTCAGTGATGACCAAGAGAGGTTCCACAATCAGCCAAGCTCACATAACTGGCCCATGGCCGAGGTGGCATGGGCCTAGACACCCCCCAAGACACTGCAGTTCTGTGCATGCAGGGCTTCGTCCGTACCACGCACTCCAGAGATTGAACTCACTAATAAGTTTGTAATGAGAGTGCCACCCTGCTGTCTAGACATCACTAGTGCAAATGGGGAGATAAACATATCCTGCTGTGGTTCCTTACCAGGTTTATAGACTGTAGGTTAATAAGTGACTTTAAGCCATAAAACAATTTATACTAAATGAAGGATTTCTTGCGGTATAACAGTAACCATAGCAACAAAGTAAGATGGGTTTACAAAGTGAAAAGTCTTCTAAGGTATTTGATGCCCGTACAAAAAGCTTTCTCTCAATTTACAAGAAGGATATAACCAATACAGCAAAATCGTAGTAAATTTTCCTAATGGATTATACTGCTATCCAAATTAACAATATTTTATCATAGCATTTTTATTTTCAAAAGAACAAGGGTTATATTTAAAGCTGTCCCATTTACATGTCTGTAATAGAAATGTTCATTTGTTCAAGGCTTTACACTAAATCTTGAATAAATCATATGTACATGGGTTCAAAGAGGAAAAATATGTAATTAAATTTTTAACAATTCCATATACATCCCACATAAGCAGAAAGTGCAAATATATATTTAGTATAGGTTATAATCATAATTATCATTAGATATATTTCCCTGAGAAATAGTTTTAATAAATCAAAATGTATTATAAAGAATAGGCCTCACCAGAAAAAATATGTAGTAAATCTTTTTATAGTATCTATTTGCAAATGAACTATAAAATTGCTTAAGTAAATAGATATTATTAATTAAAGACCACCAGCACAGTATATAGAATTAATAAAGAAAGAAATATTAAGCAAGGAATCTGTTTTGCTACAGTGGTTTAGCTAGCCCTCGTCTCTTCAATACACATCAATGACATGAATAAATTAAACAAGCTTGTTGCTTTTCATATATTTGGATGGCACAATAGGAATATAAAATTCAGATGTTCAGTACAATGTGATGATCTTATCAGCTGAAGTTTAATAGAAATATGTGTTTGAGTTTCAAAAAAAAAAAACCTAACTTTACAAATGGGAGAACCAAAGAGACTTAGCATTAACCAACAACGTCTTTCACAGAAATCAAGGGTGTGTGGTGATCCAGAGTAAAGATTATCTTGGGTGTGTGGTGGCTGCATCCCACTCGGAATAAATGGGCTGAGAGCCTGCCCTACTCACCCCCAGTGCTACTACATTGCACTTCAAGCACATCCAAACCACAGCATCCGGAGGAAAGCTGCAGGAGGATGACAATGTTGAAGCCCTTTCAGGTGAGGAGTACGTCCTCTAGAGAAGCAGCTGGCTCCACTTGAGGCAAAGTTCCCGCGATCAAGGACTCACCAATACTGAGTACACAGCAGGTGCAGAGTAAACGTGGTGTTAGTGAACAGATCAATTTATCCAAATGTGCAGAAGAGAATGCCAAGTTATGACAAGACTGAACATCTTCAAATATTTGAATAAGTGTTTATAGAGAAAGGATACAAATGGTTCAGTTTGGCCTCCAGAAGAGACCTGCGTTGAAGTGTGGGAGCGGCAAAAAAACCAATTTCAACTCAACTTACAAGATCACCGTGTTATTTAAAGTGCTTCTAGGATGGCATGTATAGGACTCATTCTGGAAGGGATCAAGCCAAAGGAGGGTTTAGGCATGTCGACACTGAGGAAAATGTCTCCCAATGAATGGAAGACTCGGAGGCACAGACATGGTGGTACCAAGCCAGATTTCTTCCCAGAGGAGAACACGTCAGTTAGTGATGCTCAGTTCAGGTCTAATGCTCCCACAGATGGAAGCATAGAGATCATCATTGTGCATCCCAACAGACGATGGGAGAGGGCCAACTTGTGAAATGGTTATGGGCTCCCCAGATGGAGCCCCTGGAGCAGCAGACCACACCTGGTTTCTTGGAGCTCACTCAGGAGGGTGGGACAGGTGAATGTCCCAGAGAGACACCAAGCCTGCTCCTGCCATGGAGGCTCACCTTTGCCTGCTTATGTATTTGATCCCACTGGATCATTCAAATGCAGGTTTGCATCTGGTCTTCCCACCAACTTTTAACCCCTCAAGTAAAATATTTAAGGAATTAGATTTAAAAAGCTAAAAGAAATACAAATAAGACTATCATTTAATCCTAGCATCCAGCCTATAATGGAGGTACTAGGATTATTATTTCCATTTTATAGATTAAGAAAATGAGATTTAGAAATATAAACTTACTCATGTCTTGCAATTTGTAGGTTTAGACTAAGCAGAAGAATATTTAAATGCAAAGTCAAGGTTCCAGCATGATGATCAGATATATTCCCTGCACTGAGAAGTACTGGAAGGAGGGAGTGGAAGGGAGAGGGAGGGAGAAAGGGAGGGAGGGAGGGAGAAAGGGAGGGAGGGAGGGAGGGAGGGAGGGAGGGAGAGAGAGAGAGAGAGAGAGAGAGAGAGAGAGAGAGAGAGAGAGAGAGAGAAACTGTAGACCTAACTAACCAAATGAAGTAAACTTGCCTTTTACAAAATAGAGGATGAGCCTCTCTCTCATTCACTTAAGGGAATTTGATAATGCCCAGTGAAATAAACTTCAAGCCTGTTTTACCTTCAGTTTGACTCACATCATCTTGTTGACACACTAGGTTAATTGTAATAATTCTGGGCAAGTGCCCTGTTGTGTTTCAGATTCTCTATGCACACGCCAGGCAGCCACAGGTGCGGCAGTTAACTGGGGATGCCTGCAGAGTATGCACAGGACTGCTGAACTCTCCTGCCATTTCTCCTAAACCAGAAGATAACAACTCATCTTGCAACAAATGCTTCTATTTCTTCACCAACAATTACCATTCTCAAGTTTTAAATTTACATAAAGAGAACACCTCTAAGGAAAAAAAAAATTTAAAAAGCATAATGTCACCATAAAAATCCTCTCTCCTGAAAAGATACACCCCTATGCACAAGGATGGCTGGAAAAATGCCTTAGAGATCAACATGCAAGATGATCAAGTACAAAGATTTGGCTAAAGAAATACTAAAGTAACAGGAATGAAAACATCACATAACAATTATAATAATTATCTGAGAAATAAATAGCATGCATTATTTAGCAGGTCTTATTGAAGTGTCACTACCAAGAGGGTCAAGATCTTAAAAGAATAGATGTCATCATTGGGAAGGCTCTGAAAAGCACACAGGTAACATGAAACAGGAAAGCATGAAGGCTTTAGGTTTTAAGTTAGCAGAACTAGTAAAATAAATGACAATTGTTTAAGAATCCCGATTTTGTGTTTTATAAAGTATATTTTGCATTTCAAGATACAGCTATTGTATTTGTGGATGTCAACACACTCTAATAATATTATTTCTTTGCCTTCTCCAAAGTAAAATTTTGATCATAGATTGACATCACCAAACATGTGAGCTACATCTGAACTCCACAGGATGGCTAACCACATGGTCTGACAAGCTCAGATTGGGGTGAGCTGACTCAGTGCCCCTTACCTAAATGGAGACTAATACACGGGCAGCAGAGGAATTAGGGAGAGGAGTAAATCATGGAAACACTCAAGAAGGCAAAGGACTGGTGCTAACTTCCAAGCATGTGCAAGAAATCTCAGCTAGAGGGATGGTGGTGAGGAAGATGGAGTAACCACTGGTTGCTGACTCGTGCCATGAACCCCTGAGTGCAAAATCAGGCCAAGAGACACATCACATTTTCTGCTTTACAAACCATCTTAGTGTCACTATAAAAATATGATAATGGCCCTTGCAAAGTAGTTTATATATGTCAGTTTATACATAGATACACATCGATATATGTGTACACAAAAATTTTAAATCTCTAGAACCCTGAATATATTTAAAGTATGACTTTAAATTCATATCACACATCAAATATATAATGTCAAATATTTGCATAAACTTTGAAAACCTAGAAATATTTTTAAGGATGACCTCTGTTTAAAAGCAGAAGGGGAATTGACTAAATCCAAGGAATGCTCACAAGAGGTGAGGCAGCAGACTCTATCGGGCAGCAACAAGTCCAAATATCGTTTAGAATCTGCAATAAGGACTGGTCTATTTTTCATAACTGTGAACTGTGACTGATAAAATCTCAACCTTGTCTTCAAAAGAACTGAAAGACAACCAGCATACAAAGAGCCAAAGAGATGTTTTGGATGCTGCCACCTTGTTTGTATCCAAAGGAGACTGAACAGCTCCCTGAGGATGGTGTTCGAGGCTCCACAGGTGTGACCAAGGCTTCCTCTGTGTCACTTCCTTTCTGTGCAATGAGAATACACTCAGAACGCGTCCATGGTGGCTTTTTGCTGTATTCTCACCAATTAACGGACTATTGGATATGACAGTAATTAGACGCCTCAGCTGGAAGAAGATCATTATGTCTTAATGAGATGATTAAAAACAAAAAAGTGCACTTTTTGAAAAATATTAACATGTGCTTCAAGGAACAAAATACAATTTCTACTGCTTTTAAGTCCATCGGGCTTTGTCAGAAATGTGTCTTAGAAAATTATGCAACCTAAGTATAAAGTGACAACTTTCAATGAATCAGCTGTTAGCTGAGCTATATTTTTTTGAGAATGTTTACTAGTGCTTCTCGAACATGACAAGTTAGGTTGACCCTTAATATTATAAATCCTACACTGGTACATTGTGCATTCACCAATAATTTCAGTCTTAATACTTTTATGTAGTTCAGACCACTGCCCCCAAATTAAACTATTCAATTTCCATCATATGGATTTATTTTTAGGCCTGAGAACAACTATGAACACCCTGGCAGGCATGAGAAAGAACAGTGACTGCAACAAACACAGAGGGTATCTGGTGCAAAACACACTCATCCTAGCCAGGCCAAATATCTCCTAGCAACTCTCTTTGCTGTTACACATGATCAATGTTTAATTGCACATGTTTTCTGGGAAGGACAGTAACTAAGACCTCCCCAGATGCCACTATGAAGCAGGTATTAATACGCTAGCAAAGGTCTGGTTTACAAAACGGGATAAGAAAGAACAGAGATGCAAAGAATGAACTAGGGAGCCCTGCTAGCTATGGGGCATCCTAGTGAGAAGTTCTGTTCATTCATTCACACACTTTTCCACTGATTCATTCAATCAAAAGGCACTTCTGGATCACCTATTATCCAAATAAGTAGGGTATATAAATTGATATTTAATCAAGGCAATCATTCTTCAGATCTAAAGCAAGATGTTGTTCTATTATTTAAATATCTTTTATTATTGTAAGTATGGAAATAAAACTTTATTCCCTACAATTCTGTGTATTCAGAACCAACCTCCCAGGAACCCACCACTTATTGCTGCCAAACCTATCAATTTAATTGCTTCCAAATCTGTGCATCATCCTTCCTTCCTGAGATAGTAAAAGGATTTTGTTCTTCTTTTTCTAAGGTCCGTGTGCCCATATCCTCCAGATGCCACCCCAGCCCAAGTGCCTTCTGAAGACCCTGCTCTGTGCATTGTCCCACAGCAGGCCCTAGTAGAATGATTCTCTATTTATCTGACTGATAGTAAGCCCACTGATGACAAGAGAGCTATCTTATTTTATTCATATTTATATCTCCAGCACCTAATGAACCTTGCCTCCCAATATTCAGGCAAACAACACTTGCTGAATAAATACACTGAGCAATGTTTGCAACTTCTGCCCCACTCCTGTTGCTATCACTGCAATCAACTAATCACATACCATCTACATTATTTACAAAAAGACAAAACTTACACTGCATTCCAGAGATAAGCATAGAATTGTCCCAAGATACTCCATATATTTATACTACCTTCCCCCAATATACTCACTACAGTTTTTAAACTGTAACCATGCCCTTCTTATATTATAAAGGTGAAACAGTATATAGCCAAGTGCATCTGAGCAATGGTATGGCTTTTTCTTGCTATCTTCTATCAATCAATTTATTTGAATAGCACAAAATTGCTATTCCTCTGAATTGAAGGAGGAGAAAGCCTTACATAATATAACACTATTTTGATATACCTTGACATATACATTATGTAACAGCATTTTTCCTTTGCTATACTTTTCAGTATAATAGAGGAATGCTTTTCTAAAATCAGCAACATCAGCAGGAAAAATACTTTTAAATGAAGTTCCCAGGAAAACAGAATTCTCACTCTTAGAAACAAGGAATTTATTCCATAATAGTTACTTTTTACTTTGAGGTTATTAAGTTATATTAATCAGGTTATAATTGAATTAATAAATAATAAAATAGGATACAGAGAGACCTACCTTAGAAACTTTGAACGAATTTTTAAAATTAGCTTTAAAAAATGCAATGGTATTGTAAGTTAGATTTTTATTTTTAATTGACAAATAATAATTGTATACAATTTTAGGGTGCTATGTGATAGATATCTAATATATATCATATATTATATATATATATAATATATATATATATTAGATATCTATCTCCTCACTTACTTATTGTGAGAAAGTTTAAAACCTACTCTTAGCAGTTTTGAAGCACACAATACATTATCACAAGTATGTCCACTTGCAATGCAGCAGACCTCTCCAACATTCCTCCATCTAACCGGAAATCTGCACCTTTGATCCACATCTCCCCAACTCCCGGCTCTCCAGCCTCTGGAAGCCACCATTCTCCACTCTGTTTCTCTAGGTTGGGCTTCCTTAGACTCCATATCTAAGTAAGGTGTAGGCAGTATCTGTCTTTTTGTGCCTGGTTTATTTCACTTAGCATTATTTTTTACTTAAAAATTATTTTCTATGGTCCTATGATGAAACATAAAACCATAACAACAGATAAATAATAGTACTACCAGAAGTAATAATACTACCTAAAACTATTCTCCCAAGAGCCTTCTGTGTATTAATGCATTTGAATCTCAGAGCAGCCTAATGACACAGGAGGTCATTATCAGTACTATTCTTCACTAGGACTCTGAGACACAGAGATTTGAAGGCATTTTCCCAGGACACAGCTGACGAATAATAGACCCAGGGTTTAAAGCCACGTTCTTAATTCTTTTTTAATGTCTTCATGAACCTGAAGTCATTTTTTTAAACTGGAGAATGTTTCAGGATAGGAATGATAGGAAATCACCAGGCAGTCCAACTTCACGACCTTAAGGAGAAGAGCTTATGAGAAGTGTATCTGGTCTTACCAATACCTGAATGACAGTGAGTTATCTGACAACTGCCAAAAGCCCTATTGCTGTATGACTTGGTCAGAAAAAAATCAAGTGTTTTAAGCACTTCTCAGTAACTATGTTGCCAACCAATTCCTAAATTGCTTTTATATGCTTCAACAATCAATAAGTCAGTTTCCAATAATCAAATATTTTCTATGTTTGTGTAATTATAGGGAAACCCAGGCACATCTCTCCCTTACAGAGTTAAGCAGAAACAAATCTACTTTCCTGTGTTCAGAAAAGCAAAGGTTCTTCATGAGTAAGCTCAGAATCTAAATAAGCCTCAGTACAAAAAGAGTTTTATTGCAGACTGATAATCCCCTAGGTTTATAATAAAAATGCTGACATAGTCTTAGCTATAGCATAACAAATGCAAAGCTATAATGTTTGCCTGTCAGAAATTTCTATTTATTGCCAGTGTCCTAACAGATGTGCTTTACTGCCTTTAAATTCCCCCCAAAAGTTAATTGCTTGTCTATCAAAAAGATAAACATCTTGTTTTAGGCTTTGGGATATTACATGTGAGGAGAAAAGCCAATACTCCAGCAATACATTGTGTCCAAAATTCATTTGAAGTAAGAAAGCCATACTCTCTTGTAGGCATTAGAAAGCTACTAGAAAAACAGCCAGATCACCCCAAGGTCTTAAAAAGCACAGGATTCTCTGTGTAGTGATACTAAAACACATAATACATTTAGATTGCATTTAACCAATAAGGCTTGATTTATGCTACATAAACATCATAACATTTTTATAAAACAAACTTCAAAATGAAGGTGACATCCTTTTAGACTCCTGGAACAATACTCAGGCCAAATAAGGTAAACACACATAGGCATACAGGACTGTGACAGGAAAGGTGTTTCCTACTGTGAGGAACCTTTTAAAAAGCTTGAAACACTGACTCTAAGCAACTCTCATTCTGCAGGGCAGAGGGCAGGGTGGACTTTTACCAGGTCAGAACTCATTCAGAATAGAGCTAAGAGTCGGGTTGTAACCCAACTACTTTTCAATTCCGGTGCATATCTATGTTATTTACAACAGCATGTTTGTTGAACTTTTTGTAAATGTATGCATTTCCTGAACCATAATTCTGTGCCTTAATTCTATACTTCACCTGTACTCTTTCCCTGTGCTGCACAATATCACCCTTACAGGGACAGAGTTAAAATTTGCTGTGAAGAAGATAATGATGACCATCACATAAGTCTTTTTTGTAGTTTAAGGGAACACCATGAGCCAAAGGGCAGATTTAATAAAGGTCTGTTCTGGTTAGTAGCAGCTTGGCGATAGTAGACTTCTTTTAGAACACAGATGACATAAAGGGGAAAAAAAATGCATAGGCTACTTTCCAGCCTGAACAGTGACAGGAGGATCTCACTCCTCAAAGAGCTACTATGCATGGAAAAATACGTAAATAGGACGAGGAAAGTAAATTTTCAGAATTAATCATTCAAAGTAGTAAAGATACTTGAAAGTGAATCCCTGACCCTAGTTTAACTTAAAATCAAACTAATGTTTAATATTGAAAATTAGGATTATGATTAACAATTGTGTCTTAGTGCTACTGGCAGTGGATAGATGAATGTACGGATGGATGACAAATCTGACCAAGTCAGATGTCTATGTGTTCTTATACATACAGCAGATGCACTAGGAATAACAACATAGAAGTGTTGGTATCCATCTTTTGACTTTTTTTTTAATCCATATAAGTATATACACACTACAGATAGGCAACTAGGCAGGACAAAGTACTTAAGTGGCCCTTCTGTCCTCTGTTCCACTCCTTCCATTTCACTAAGCAATGCATTGTGGTCATTCCTCGTATGGTCTTCATTTATTCTAATAAATGTACACTTCCCATTCTGTAAAAGTTGGAAAATTTACTTAATAATCATTGATTAACAAGAGTGTTTTAATTTTCAAATTTTACATTTAATAATACAAATGTAATATTTATAAAGGTAATTTACTATAAGATCTCCCTATAACTTTATAATTGTTGGATGCATTCTATTTCTTAATGTATGTACTTTGCACAGTGCAGTTCACTTGTTTCCACAGAAAATGAGGACTTGTATGCACTCACACCCATTCCTTCCTTCTTTCCTACTCCACCTCCTGACTTTTGACATTTTAAATTTTATCTTATCGCCTCCACTGGTTATTATTTATAACTTCAAGTGGCATATACCTAAACTCTTAGTTCACTTGGCAACCTTAAATTAACCCCTACTTCACCAAAAATGAGAAACTGATGCTTTCCTTTTCCTCATGTCCTTCAATTTCCTGTTATTGTTAATTATACTATCTTTTTCCAACATCAAGACAATAATTTAGTCTCCAATGCTTTGTGCACAATTTGATACCAAAAATTAAAACCCAATGTAAGCAACATTTCTAGTATTATGACTATTGAATACTGTTCATTGCAGAATCATGTAGTATAATTAGACCCTTAGGGACAGAATTTTTATCCAACACTATAGTTTTGCTGCACTAAGGAGAATTTTAAGTTTCAGGCTTCTGTGCATTACCTTTTAATTTCCTTTAAGTTTTCAAAGTTACTTCTAGATTGTACTTAGCTACTATTTTTCCTATATTTTACATCAATGTTTTTGGTCCAAACTTTTTTGAATTATCACTCAATAAATTTTTATATAGATATTCTTTATCAATCTTTGCATTCTTCTTTAGCATAATTAAAAATTGAGTATGGAATTTTCCCTTCCATCCATTTTCCTTTGTTTAATCCAGTGAACTTCTATTCTTCCTTCCTCCACCCCTTATTGTGAGTTAGCATTCACATATCAGAGAGAACATTCAGACTCTTGTTTTTTGGGATTGGCTTATTTCACTTAGCATGATAATCTCCAATTCCATCCATTTACCAGGAAATACCATAATTTCATCCTTCTATATGGATAAGTAATATTACATTGTGTATATATACCACATTTTCTTTATCCATTAATCTGGTGAAAGGACCCAGGTTGCTTCCATAGCTTAGCTATTGTGAATCGAGCTGTAGCATTATTTTTTATCTTTAGAATTTTGAAATTTCATCATGATATGCCAATATATAGTTCATCATTTATCCTGCTGGGAAGACTATTTAATCTGACAACTGAAACTGGATAGATTGAGGGCAATAATGGATACAGTCTGTGCATATCTTTGTAATGCCTTATCCCATCTGGAGTTCTCTGGGTTTGGTCAATGTATTTGCTTTGGCCCCTCAGACAGTAACAAAAGATAAGCAATCAGAGACTTTTTAAAAATCCACATATGAGAAGCTGCATTCTTGCTCCTTTTAGAGATCTGCCAACAAGAGAACAGCCAACGTAGCAGGACCATGAGAGATGGCGGCTCAGTCACTCCCACCTGCCCAGCCAGTGTCCTGTGAGATGGTACCCAGTCCTCTATCAGCTAGTGCCTAGTCATCTTCCACTGACCAGTCACATGGGCTGGTTCAGATGTAAATATCCAGGAAAAATAACTAGCCATAGCCCAGACACAGAAGCTAAAACATGGCGGTTGTTTTCAGCCACTACGTTGTGCAGTCCTGTGTTTGTTACACAACAAAGGTTAATGAATAAGAAAGGATTTCTTTAGCTTATAAAAATATTCTCTCATTAAACTGCGTTTCTGCTTCTTGCTGTCTTATTCTTTTGTTTTTTGTTTTTTTTGTTTTTTTTTTATTGGTTGTTCAAAACATTACAAAGCTCTTGACATATCATATTTCATACATTAGATTCAAGTGGGTTATGAACTCCAAATTTTACCCCAAATACAGATTGCAGAATCACATCGGTTACACATCCACATTTTTACATAATGCCCTATTAGTAACTGTTGTATTCTGCTACCTTTCCTATCCTCTACTATCCCCCCTCCCCTCCCCTCCCATCTTCTCTCTCTACCCCATCTACTGTAATTCATTTCTCTCCTTGTTTATTTTCCCATTCCCCTCACAACCTCTTATATGTAATTTTGTATAACAATGAGGGTCTCCCTCCATTACCATGCAATTTCCCTTTTCTCTCCCTTTCCCTCCCACCTCATGTATCTGCTTAATGTTAATCTTTTCTTCCTGCTCATCTTCCCTGCTCTGTTCTTAGTTGCTCTCATTATATCAAAGAAGACATTTGGTATTTGTTTTTTTAGGGATTGGCTAGCGTCACTAAGCATAATCTGCTCTAGTGCCATCCATTTCCCTGCAAATTCCATGATTTTGTCATTTTTTAGTGCTGCGTAATACTCCATGGTGTATAAATGCCACATTTTTTTTATCCATTCATCTATTGAAGGGCATCTGGGTTGGTTCCACAGTCTAGCAATTGTGAATTGTGCTGCTATGAACATCGATGTGGCAGTATCCCTGTAGTACGCTCTTTTAAGGTCTTCAGGGAATAGTCCGAGAAGGGCAATAGCTGGGTCAAATGGTGGTTCCATTCCCAGCTTTCCCAGGAATCTCCATACTGCTTTCCAAATTGGCCACACCAGTTTGCAGTCCCACCAGCAATGTACAAGAGTACCCTTTTCCCCACAACCTCGCCAGCACTTGTTGTTGTTTGACTTCATAATGGCTGCCAATCTTACTGGAGTGAGATGGTATCTTAGGGTGGTTTTGATTTGCATTTCTCTGACTGCTAGAGATGGTGAGCATTTTTTCATGTACTTGTTGATTGATTATATGTCCTCCTCTGAGAAGTGTCTGTTCAGGTCCTTGGCCCATTTGTTGATTGGGTTATTTGTTATCTTATTGTCTAATTTTTTGAGTTCTTTGTATACTCTGGATATTAGGGCTCTATCTGAAGTGTGAGGAGTAAAAATTTGTTCCCATGATGTAGGCTCCCTATTTACCTCTCTTATTGTTTCTCTTGCTGAGAAAAAACTTTTCAGTTTAAGTAAGTCCCATTTGTTGATTCTTGTTATTAACTCTTGTGCTATGGGTGTCCTATTAAGGAATTTGGAGCCCGACACCACAATATGTAGACCAGAGCCAACTTATGCGTATGCGTGGTATATTTTTTCCCAACCTTTCACCTTCAGCCTGTGTATGTCTTTTCCAATCAGATGTGTCTCCTGGAGGCAGCATATTGTTGAATTTGTTTTTTTAATCCATGTTACCAGCCTATGTCGCTTTATTGGAGAGTTTAAGCCATTAACGTTTAGAGTTACTATTGATATATGGTTTGTACTTCCAGCCATGTTTGATTATTTATCTTTTTTTTTTTTTAATTTAGTTTGTTTCTCCATGATTAGTTTTCCCCCCACCCTCTGTCTTTACAGAGGCACTTCCCACTGATGGTTTTGGTTATTGTTTTTCATTTCTTCCTCGTGTAGTGTTTTGCTCAAGATGCTTTGCAATGCTGGTTTTCTGGCTGCAAATTCTTTTAGCTTTTGTTTATCATGAAAGATTTTTATTTCGTTGTCGTACCTGAAGCTTAATTTTGCTGGATACAGAATTTTTGGTTGGCATCAATTGTCTTTCAGTGTTTGAAATACGTTGTTCCAGGATCTTCTCGCTTTCAGCGTCTGTGATGAAAAATCCGTTGTTATCCTTATTGGTTTACCCCTGAATGTAATCTGCCTCCTTTCTCTTGTAGCTTTTAATATTTTCTCTTTGTTCTGTATATTGGATATCTTCATAACAATGTGTCTTGGCATTGGTCTACTGTGATTTTGTGTGCTCGGTGTCCTGTATGCATCTACAATTTGTATATCCGTTTCCTTTTTTATTTCTGGAAAGTTTTCTGTAATTATTTCATTCAGCAGGTTACTCATTCCCTTGGTTTGAACCTGTATACCTTCCTCTATCCCGATGACTCGTAGGTTTGGTTTTTTTTATGTTATCCCATATCTCTTGGATGTTTTTCTCGTGATTTTTTACCAGCCTTTCTGAGTAAGCTAGGCTCTTTTCAAGATGATATATTTTGTCTTCATTATCTGACGTTCTGGCTTCTACTTGCTCCACTCTGTTAGTGATACTCTCAATTGAGTTTTTAATTTGGTTTATCATTTCCTTCATTTCTAGAATTATTGTTTGATTTTTTTTATAATCTCTATCTCCTGATAAAGATGCTTAACTTCTTCTTTTATCTGTTTATGTAATTCATTTTCAATGTGTTCTTTCACTGTTTGGATTTGCTGTCTTGTATCCTCTTTAAGGTTCCATTCCATCTGTCTAAGGTATTCCTTCAGTTCTTTATATGACCATTTTTCTGCTGACTCTAGGTCCTCCTGAATATTTAGGCTGTCCTTCATTGTTTGTACTCCTTTTTTTCCTTGCTTTTTTATGCTGCTCATGTTACTTCTTGTTCTGTTTGACTGCTGAGTTACTGTTTACTCTTATAAATTTATTTGATGCTTGGGAGGAAAGATATTAGAAGGGAAGGGAAGAAGTCACTAAAGAGAATGAGAGTAGGCAGGTAGAATTCAAGGAAGGGGGAATAAGAAAATTGAAAAGAAATGAAAAGATAAAAGAAACAAAAAAATAGAAAATAAAGAAAGAAAGAAAAAAACATTTTTTTTACAAAAATAATAATAATAAAAAATGAAAATTAAAATTTAAAATAATAATAATAATAAAATTAAAAAATTAAAAAAAATTAAAAACATTTAAAAAAAGTTAAAGAACAACAAAAAAAATGAAAATGAAAGAAAAAGAAAAAAATTTTTAAAAATAATAATAATAAATGCAGTTATAGAGTTCGATTAACTTCTCTTCCAGTAGGTGGAGCTGTGCCCACTGGGCCAAGCTTCTCCTCTCAATAGGTGGGAGCCATTCACTGTGCAGCAGCTCTTCCTCCCGGGTCTCCAATCCTGAGTGCCTAGGGCCTTCTCTTGTGTTTCCTCAAGCCAGGCCCCGCTCACCTGTGATGCTCACCACAATACTGGCTACACGCCAGGTCTGCTGCTCCTGGGAGCACTGTTTTCATGAACGCCTGGGCACTCTCTCCCTGTTTGCCTCCCTCAGACCCTAAGTTTGTAGAGCTTGGGGCTGAGAACCCCCAGCGAATTTGCTTGCCCTCTGGTAGCCACGCCCCCGGTAGCTGGTGCAAGAGACCTCAGTTGTCAGCACTGGTGGGAGCGGTAGCCAGGAGTTCCGCGCCGTGAGTCCCGCGCCACTCCTGATTCCCTCGGTCTGGCTATCGCGCTCACAGGAGAGCTGGGAGGGGCCCTTAAGGTTTCCCCGCGTCAGTTCTCTGCCAAGGTGGTATCTCATGCAAATGGTGACCGTTCCTTCCCTTTGCCGGGTGACCAATGCAACGGGTGGGTCCTGACTGTCTCTCCCAATCCCCGTTTCAATCCTGTGGCCACTGCTTATGAAGGCTCGGTTGGCTTTTACCTCTGTAAGTTCAGAAGGGCCGACCAGTTATTTCAGCGGGATCGTTAGAGCTGAGTCACGAGAAGCAGGCGAACCAGAGCTTGAATGCAGCCGATCCAGGCTCAGTGTGTGTGTTCTGAGGGGCCCAGACTGTTCGCCCCAGATCCACGTCAGCTCAGCATTGCCTAGTGATCCTGAGCAAACAGCATTTAGACAATTTACGGCTCCCTATGCCCGCGCAGCTGAAGAGGTCAGAGACTTGATCTCTCCGCACCCGCCGCCATGTTGGATCTTGTCTTGTTCTTTTGTATTAATTAGGTGTTGAATCCACTGCCTCTATTCACCATTGCCCTTAACTGTTTTATTTTCCATTTTTTTTTTTTTTGTCTTTCTGTTTTAAGTGCTGGGAGTTAATCTTCAATTTAATTTGAAGATAAAAACCAGCTTAGCTTCAACAATGCCCCTTCTGTCTATCAGATGGTTTAATAAATTTTTACTTTGGCAATCATACTTTTAATTTCCTGGAAATTTCTTGTTCTGATTGCTCCTTTTCAAGATAGTCTTTTATAGCTATTATATCTTTTCAAATTCTGCAAAGGGTGCCAATTAGACATCTTTTAAATTCTCTAGTGTTCCCTGAATTATACTTAAATCATCTGGTATCAGTTATTCTCTTTATGCATCTAAGTACAGTTTTCCTTTAAATACCTGAAAATTCTTGCATCTCATGATCCTAGCTACTTCTCTAAATGAAAAATGATGTCAATTCATGTTGATAGCTCGTATTGTTTCATCTATGCTTTGTAATGCCTTATCCCAAAAGGCTTCTTCCTGGAATGAAAGAGCTGTCAACTGTCAGAAAGTTCTGTGGGCTTCACAAGCAGAGAAACAGGCAGGCAAGTTGGTGACCCCCCTTGATTGCAAAATAAGACAAGTCAATTATTTCATGTGTGAAATGCTTTATGAATTCCATACCTGAATACCTTTTCCACTGTTTCTCCAAATATCCAGTGTACCATTTCACCATGGGAAACAAAACTTCTATTATCTTAACGTTGCCATATGAGAAAAGAGAACCAGGCTAGTGTGCGGAGTCTGCTGGCCTAAGCAGGAGAGCAGGAATTACCTTTACCCTTGACCTCTGTTTTTGGGTCTTGTTAGCTTCTTCAAGTTTGAAGATGAAAACACAATTCAATGAATTCGTTTTAGAAAGAAAACACTTTGAGAGTGATTGAATCATTTTATACTTTTAAATATAATTAAGGTTTTTAATACAGAGATATTACAAGAAAAAACTGACTTTTCTCTTAATTTCAAAGAATGTATATATTCATATACACATGACATTTTCCAAAGGATTTCTAAAATCAGCAATCACAGAGATGAATGTTGTTATTATCTGCAAACATTACTATACGAAACACTCTAGAATTTAAAGTTCATTTAAGCTTTCTGACATTAACAATATTTCTTTTTTGTTTCCAAACTTGCAAAAGCTCAAAAGAAAACCAGCGTATTAAGATAAATAAGGTTGCTTTCCAGTGGCAACCCAGAGAATCATTTCCCAAGAGGAGTTCATCAAGGCTAGGGACTGGCAGAGCAGCAGGCCTCCCCTCAGAAAGCAGGCTGATCTGAAGACACACCCTGCGCCTGCTTGGCTTTGATGTACTATATGCTCACTTTTCTTAAATCTCAAGGCTTGTGTCCAACAGGTTATGGCAATCAAAAGAGCTCTGTCTTATATAAAAAGCACTCTAGTAAGGCTGTATTTTCATTTTAAAACCGATTTTAAAAATTCCAGCAAATGGGCTGCGGTTGTAGCTCAGTGGTAGAGCAACTGCGTAAGATGTGTGAGACACTGGGTTTGATCCTCAGCACCACATATAAATAAATAAATAAATAATGTCCATTGGCAATTAAATAATATTTTTAAAAATTTCAACAGAAGAACTTAATTTTCACACAAAAACTTATAGAAACTTACATATTGGGCATGTACACATATCAAAGTACTAAAGTGGAGATGTTTTGCCCAGGAGATTGGAGTTGGGAGCAGAAAAGGTTTGGGACTGTGCTTCATGATCCTCAAACAGAAAAGCTGTCCTTTTCCTCAGAAGATACAAAATGAGACATGACCACCAGTTCATGTCTCTCACTCTAGAAATCTAAGATGAGAAGAAAAGTCTCCTCTTTGCCATCTTTACTCAAGTGTCATTTTCTCAGTAAAGCGCTTGATCATCTCTTGATTCTCGTCTTTTGTACTCTGCACCTCCTTTATCTCCATAGTTCTTCACCTACATTTGTGTGTATAATATGGATATATATTACATACATATCTATGTATATGTTTACAAAAATTTATATAAAACGAATCCCTAATCTAGTCAGGAGATGATGGAGTAGAGAGGTTTACTGGAGTTGCAATATCTTTCTGGCAAGATCATCTGTGCCAAAAGCATTAGCAGCCAGGCTATGGAAGTGGGCGGGGTGGGGGGGGCTCCTTTACTGAATGAGAAGTGATTCTTGGTAGACAAGACAAGAAATAAATATTCAGAGTTTGTAGTGATTGTTTCATAATAAAAAACTAACATGGAATCATTGCATTTTTAGGCACAATCCAACATTTTTTTTTCAAACACAGGCTCAACTAACTTATATAGAATGTCTAAAGGAAGCTTTTACAAACCATGGCCTTTGATCTTCCCCATTAAACTGATGTTACTTACATATATCCCTTCTAATGCTTAATTTTAATTCACTGAAGGCATTTCTAAGATAATGTTCTGATATTATTTTGCTAAGTAAAATCTCCACGTTGGGAAACACTATCAAATGAATACTTTAAAATTAATTGTTTCAGCATTAATCTGGATAATGATCCACAATTAACAGAAAAAGAATAATCTGCCATTTTAGGAGTTTTCTACTGCCCTGATTTGGATATAAGAAAACACTTGTGCTTTGTCTTTCATTTCTAGAATAAAATATAACCTAAAGCAACCTCATAGTGTTGACATATTTACAAAGTATGTTTTAGTTGAGTACAGAGTACACTGAATAAATAAAAATTTTAGCACTGAATTAATTAAGGAAAGTACAATTTTATAACATTTTTGTGTGTGTGGAAAAATAACTAATAAATAATGCTTGACCATATGGTCTGTTTGCCCTTTTGTTAATTACCTACAAATCACTACACAGGTTTTTCAGCTGCAACTTATTATAAGTGTAGCATATTTGCCCCAGAGATTTTGTTCCTCTTTTCATACATTTTTGTTTTCATTATTAACAAAGAACATTCATATTTTTAATAGAATATACTGCATAAGATTCAAGGCACAGCAAATATATTTAAAGGAATGATGCTTTATATTTAATGTTAATTACTTGATAAAAGTTTCAGTAGACCAAAATATTGCAACAGTTTTATTTTAGTCAACATTTCAAAATTCTTCTTTAAAGTCTGGCATCCTGAAGCATGAAATGCAGCAGGCAGGCATTAAAATGTTGTAATAACAGTTTCTGATATAGAAAGTAATTAGCTCTCTTAGAAAAATAATCTATTTTTATATAAGCCATATCTAATTTGGGACATGTGCTTTAAACAATGTTAGAATTAAGTCTGAATTTTGCCATATAAAAATCTATAACAATTATTACTTTTTAAAAGAACAGTTGAATAGCATGACAAAGAAAATGATATGAAATTAAAATTAAATTAAATTTGAAGCATATAAGTCCTAATAAAACACTTGCTTCTGTCTCCCCAAGAAATTTATCCAGCTGGATAAACTACCTCACTGTGGTGTAAATTCCTACCCCTCCAGGGTTACGACGGACTCATCACACGTATCAACCACACAAAGTGGTCTGCACAACCAGTCTCTGAAAGTGCTGAAATGAAAGATGCATGCATTTCAAATCAAACTCGTGTCTTACTCTTGGAGTTACTCACATTGATTGATCACTGTGTTCATATAATAATAGGGTGCAAGAAGCCAAAATATTACTACGTAAAATAATTAATTGGTATATGAAAGGCCTGTTTACCTAGCAACTATAAATTCTTCCCTAAGCTTTCTATTGTCCTGCGAAACTAATAGACTTTCTTCCTATTAATACTGCACAGATCTTCAGAAAGGCTAATACCAATTACTTTGATTTCCCAGGCTGCCCAAACTGCTAATGGAACTCAGTAATTAAAGTTCGTTTACAACAATCCCAAACCTGAACATCTCCTCACTCAGCCTGATTCTGAGCAGCAGCAATCATTGCCAATGTCATAGTGCTGGAGGTAGGAGAGGGAGTGTTCTCTAAGAAACTGTTCCCAAACACCATCTCTATTCAGGTAGAACAAGTAACTGGAATTTAAGTTATTTCTATGTCTGTAACTGATTGTATCTTGACTCTTTTATACAGGATTCACATTTTGGGGCAAAGGTCTGGATGAGCTCTACTTTTAATATTCCTGGTTTCCTTTGTAGTAGATGGCCTTGAATTCTGCTACCACTTTAAAAGGCCACTTTGTCCATTTGTTCTCTTTTGAAAATCAAAAATGTAATATTGATTCATTGGGCTTTTGATACTGTCTTACACTTGTACTTGGAAGCAAGTCCCCAAATTAATGATTAGCATCCAGAAAAATATACTTTCCAACTAGAATTGCAGGCTTGTAAAGAAAAAAATCAATAGGAATTAAAATGAACCTGAACGAAATGTAAATCATTTTATAGAACCATTGAGCCACAACATAAAGGGATGTTGGTCAAACCAACTAGGATTAGAAAATTATGGTTATTAGTCCTTAAGCCCTTCTGTTAGAATTTTCACTTAAATACAACAGGCCTTTTAATACTAATGAACTTGCTGTGGTATTTGTGTATGATATTTCTAGAGAAAAATAAAACCTTTAAAGCAGAGTCATCAGTGAGTTATCAGATCACCCGAGGAACAACTGCTTCATTAGAGTCCATATAGAGGTGCAAATCAGATGGATTCAGTAGTTCATAAACTTAATGCTGAAGTTAAATTGCAAACTGTCAACACTTAAATATAAAGAACCTATTGTCTTTATTGCTTATTTACAGTAGCCCAGATTTACCAGCAAGAAATGACAAAACATTCTTCACAGTTCTAAAATTCTAAATGGCAGGAAGAGATTAAAGCCTGGGGTGAGGAACCTCTGATCACAATAGACAGAGGCCTTCAGCCAGTCCAGCACCAGGGCTCAACTCTGATCCTCACTTTGAGTCCCATGGAAATTCATTTGATCTGCACAGAATATCTAACCTTGACCTTATATTTGTCTTTCGTATTCTCTTTTTCCCTAGTATTTATCATAAATGAGTTATAAAATGAAATATTACACTAATTAAAATAAAAGTTAAGCAATAAAGGTAAACTTGTTT
The DNA here is from genome assembly GCF_047511675.1 of Marmota flaviventris. Lineage (NCBI taxonomy): Eukaryota > Metazoa > Chordata > Mammalia > Rodentia > Sciuridae > Marmota > Marmota flaviventris. The sequence goes on along the minus strand of NC_092503.1, from coordinate 5,631,417 downwards.
TTCACCATTTACTTTCAGAACACACACACACACACACACACGCACAACACACACACGTATTCCATTATTATTTATGTTATAGGTTATATCATATATTCCATAATTATTTTTCAGTACTGCAGACAGAACCCAGGCTTCCCACATGCTAAGCAAACCCTCAAAGTGTTCTCCCTCAGCCCGGACACTTGTTCTTAAATTTACTTCTTCAACATGGATATTCATGCATTTATTTCCAACTAGGCTCGAATAACTGAATAAACAACAAAACATTTTCTGCATGAAACCTCGGCCCTGCAGACTGTGAAGCAAGTGACACCCAGACTGAAGCTTGAAGGCGGCGACGGGCAAGACCAGACTGTGGTATGGAGAAGGCAGGCGGACTCCCATAGATTCCTTTAGGGGTTCTTTCCTGGTTCCACTCTTTAAAAAGTAAAAGAAATGCTGAACATGAGATTCCACCTACACTTGACATTGGGTTCTGTGAGGACTCACACATTATTTCTTTTCCTTTAGGTCTAACTGTAATACAACAATATTTTCCCAAAATATTTGCTATTACTTTCAACTCCTTGAGGCACAAACACCTCCTTTCCTGGTTCCTTAACACAAAGAACTCTGTTTCCGTGAGCCAGATAATTTCTTTTTCTTAACTGTAAATGCCTGGTCTGTAATCAATCCACCATAAAGGGGCTAGTTTGAAAGCTCATCATCATTCATTCTACCACTTTCTAATTTTGTCTCCCTGGTGACAGAAGCCTACAATTATAAGACAAGAACACAATGGATCTGCCAAACCACTTAATTCTAATATGCTGAGATGTTATACCCATCAAGCCTGTTATTTTTCCAAGGTCTGGAGCAATGACTTCCACAATGCACAAGTACTTCTGTTTGTATTCCAGGACCTTCTGCAACTGCTGCCAATCCCCACTTTTACACACCTCTCCCTTTATGCTGCTGATTCTGATCACTGTACTTAGAATCAAGTTTGTCAGTCTCCCATGCATCTTGCCCTTCACACTGTTATAAATATCGTTGAGTAAACAGATATTTTTGAATTAATATTCCCAAAGTATTTGATTTACTTTCTATGCCTCATGCTTTACCCCAACAAGCACATGTATTTTTTAGGATTCTTCACCATAATAAAGATACCACTAACTGCCCAGTTGGTTGGACCTGTCACAGTACAATTATCGAAAAGGAAAAATCATGACTTCTATGTGTAAGATGAGCATGTGTCAAAGACTTTACATATTCAGTAATTAATGAGAAGCCACTAAGATATGTATGTAATAAATATATAATTTAATAAGTTTAAATTATAATTTGAAGAGCTAGTATTTGAAAGCAATTATAATTTCAGGATAAGATTGTTGTGTTAGATATAAAATGGGCTAATGTCTGACATGGCAGTGAACCATAAATTTTAACCATCTTTTCTTACCAGGCAGAAATTATATGCAACCTACTAGACAAAAATCTATAAGTCAACCTCTCCTGAAAAGTTGTACAATCATCCAATAAAAAGAAAATCAAAGGTAAAACACTGCATGGAATTGAGGAACACTTAGTACTCTGGCCAATTGTATGAGTCAGAAAATTCTGGATACTCTTACCCCTTGTTGTTACGAATAATCCCAAAAGATTATTCTTTAAACAAAAAGATGAACTTTATCAGTTTTATTTGCATACATGAAAGGTAATAAAAGTTCTAATTCAACATATAGGCCTAGAAATTGATTTATAAATCCAGTTTTTTGGTATTAAACAGCTATAAATACTAAAAATTAACTTCTATGTGTATTTTTTATCAGAGATACCAGATTAGAATTTCTAAATGCTCAAATAGAAGGCCAAGTCCAAAACAGTTTCTCCAGCATATTTCATTTTCGGTACATAAAAATAAGGGTGAATTCTGCTCTATGGCTCCTCAATTTTCTATGGTTTTTAAGCTGGTAGTAGGCTACAACATCTGTAAGGTTAAGGCTCTGTAAACCAAATACAAGCCAGGATTCTTCAGAGAACTTTGTAGGTATTCAATCTACATGTAAATAGTCAAGAGTACAGGCTTCCAAGTCAGTATTTGGTCTTTAATAGTGAACCCTTCATAGCTGATTAATGCAAATCATTCCCAACTGTGATATGTTGAGCAAATGATTTTTCCAATTATGTTCTGATAAAAAGAGAGCCAGATTCTTATTGAATCAAATTCAAATAATTATATTGCCAAGAAAAGTCACAAATCCTAATACAATAGCTGTTTCTGAATTCTAAGGGATGAGTAAGAATCAGATACCATTAAAAGGGTTTCATTTCAGTTAACAAAGCACTGTCTTCTACACATCAACTTACACATAGCTCAGGGAAAAGGAGAAAGGGCTTCCTAATATAATAATAAAGAAGAGTGCTTCACATAATAAAACAATATCCAAACAAACAACCACAACTAAATTATCCCCATCAGTTCATTCAGTCTTACCCCCGGATGCTGCCTTCATGAAGGAGTTCCACTGCTGAACTGAATAATAAAAAATCTCTGGAAATCCTGACTTGGTCCCTGATATAATCTTCTGAAAGTTGTATAGGAAAGACAGTTAGCTATGGTCCTCTGAACAGGTTCTGAAACTCTCCTTTTTGGAGGTACAAATTCTAGCCTGTAGCTTGCAGCAGAACCCTCAGGCAAGTATCAGAGGGAAGAACAGCCCTGTTAGACAATGAGACATGGCTGTGTTTACTACAGTAACAATAATATCACAAAGGACAAGAGTAAATTTTGGCAGGGGGTGGGGAGATAAACCATGCTGCAGTTTGGATCCAGAACGTTCCCCATGTGTTAATGGTCTAGTCCTCAGCTTGCAGGACTAGATGGTGAAACGCTGAGCAGGTGAGCCTAGTGAAGGAATTTAGGTCACTGGGAATGAGCCCTTCAAGGGTATTCTGGGACCCTGGTCCCTTCCTATTTGCTTCCTAGCTGCCATGAGGGGAATAGGCCTCCTCTACCTGGTGTTCCCACCTGATGTCAAAACTAACAGAGCCAACAGACCGTGGAATGAGACCTCCAGAAACCATGAGTCAGAATAAACTTTTATCCTCTTAAGTTGATTATTTCAGGTTTCATATCACAGTGACAGAAAGCTGATTAACCCAGAATGTGACAATTTCATAAGGGTAAAAACAATTATGGACAACAATGGTATGGACAACTTCAAGGTCTTCTCAAGATGTGCACAATGTATTAAATATTCATAAAAATAAATAACATTTTACTTATACAAGCTTAACCCAGTGAAGACTGAATATCTTTTCTGATTTGTTAACTGAGTATCTTTTCTGTTTTGATGACTTTTCCTCTGCAGCTCTCCCCATACTTTGACTATTTGAGAAGTATAGAACCCATTAAGCAAACCTAGTTGTTTCCAGAATCCTTCTACCTATAAGTGAAAGAAATAATCTCTGTGATTTTCCAGAGGCTTTCTGGGAAAACAAAGAAAGCACTAGATGTAAAAGATATCCTGAAAGTTTTTTTCTAAATTAAGGACCACATCTGGGAAAGCCAAAATCAAGATTTGTCAAAGAATGTATTTTTACTTAAGACAGAACCATGGGAGCATGAGAAACAATACATCCTTACCTTTTAGATTAAAGTGGCAAGCTGATGACAGGTGCTATTTGGAAATAGGGAAAGCATTCTTTTCTAGTGAGGCACTTTGGGTGTTCTTATTTGTTTGCATTTGTTTATTTTGTTTTGTTTTTGTAAACAATCAAGGATATGATAAAATACAAAGCTGAAAAAATTATCCTGTTGAGATACAGAATTCCTACTACTTGAAATTATGCAGATTACTAAGCAGGTGAAGAACCACCTTTTATTCCTCTTTATTCACTCTATAATCTGAGATCAATTTATCAGTTTAACACAAAGAAGTAACTTTCTAGTTTTGTATTAATAGAATGTTTTACAGTAAAGTTTTCAAGAGCTCCTTTTATTTCCTTAAATCATCCTGTGAATAATCCTATCAACAATGACTGAAGTTTACTAAAAATTCAACACATTACATCATTTCTGTTCAGAAGCAGCTATTATAAAACAAGTAAAAAAAAAAAGTCACTTCCTGCAAACATTCTACAACTTCTTATCCACACTTGGTCTCTTCAAACACCATTCTCTTCGCTTTGGTTCTTACTTTAAATGAGAACCAAAAATATAGAAATTTTAAACTTTGCTTAATATTGTTTCAAACTCCTATTAAATTTTAAAAGTTAACTATTTTTTTCAGTGCTGGGAATTGAGCCCAGGATCTCACATATGTCAAACAAACTCTCTACTGCTGAGCTATATTGCCAGTGCCTAATATTCTACCTGACTTTGAAATTATTCATGTATCTAAAATATTGTTTGGCTCAACCCAAAGTTTGAAGTTATGTTAGACCTTAAAATATGTTTAAGATGATATTCCATAAAATATCTCAAATATTATGTGGGAGTAATTTGATTTGACTTGATTACTAAACCAATATAAGCAATTTAGAAAATTAAGTAGCTACTCCACATGAAACCCTAAATCTTATAAAAAACATAACTAAATTATTAAATTGAAATTTTGTTGTCCTTTAGAAAACATAAAACGCCACAAAAACTCTGGATAAAATGTTTTCTCTGAAATATGCTCAAAAAAATTCACTATATTTGCAGACTAAAGTAAACATGAAATTGATATTATTGTTTATATACTCACACAATGATTAGTTTTGTCCAATCAGAATCTGGAGATAATCTTACTGACACGGAACAGAGATGCCAGAATTTCTCAACCTTTCCACAAGAAAGGCCCACTGATGAGGTGTGAATGATTTTTTTTTGTTCTTCCTTTCTGTTCTAATATTACTACAAGTGGCCTAAATTCTAGACATACTTATAAATAATTTGGGTTTTAGAAAATAAAATAGAGGAAAACATAAAACTTTTAAAACCATATTCTTAAATATTATAATCCACTATGCATTGTGTTCTTCAATCGTCCTATGTCCTGCACACAATAAAGAATACCCAAAGTTAAATTATGCTTCATATTAGAAGTTTAGAGAATGCAGATTAACTTTTACCACAGTGCTAGACTTGAAATATTCTTCTTATAGAAACTACTGCAAGTTCATATAACTAAGATGAATCATTGAATATATATTAGGTCTGTTTAATAATTCTTTAAGAAAAAAAGAGATAAATTTTCTCTGCTTTTCCAAGCATAAGAATATATTTTAAAATTTAGATTTTCTCACGAAAAGACAAAGTGATACGTTGAAAAGTTTTGCTACTGAATATATTCTTGTTTTTTTTTTTTTTTTTTTTGAGAGAGAGAGAGATTTGAACATTCTTCCCTGGAATGGGGCAACAAAATGCACTAGAATAAGTAGAATCATACAGTGGTTTGGAGTGACTTCAAATCCGCCTTTCATGGTCGTCAGTGTTGCTAGAATACTGACGGTGTTTTAGATTCGCCGTAGAAAAGTTCCTCGTGCATCAACACCTTCTGGCGTGGTCAGTGTCCCCCAAAGTCCAGCTGGACACCCCACAGAGAGAGGGAAGGACCCTAGCTCCTGCAGACCCACTCTCACGGTGGAGTAGGTCGGCCGCCCCACCAGCTGCCCGCAAGGTGCGCTCAGACCGGAGAGAGGCGCGGGTAGGGAAACCCTCCTTGTCACCAGACACCTTCTGCACTGGCTTATCCCAGCCCCGAGCCTCTCTCCAACCCGGAGTCCTCCCAGCAAAGGCGCCCAGATGTGCTAACCCGGTGGAAGGAAGGAGGAGCTAACTGTCCCCAGGACAGCGAGAGCGCAGGCCTTTCGGAAGCCTCGTCCGTCCTCAAAGTCCTCAGAGGTCCTGCACCGCCCGAGCGCATGGGTGGTGGCAGGTGCTGAGATCCAGGGCAGAGAAGCTGAGCGCGGTGCCTCCCTAGGCAGCCTCGGGTGGCCAGGGGTAGTGAGGTCGCAGGAGGGGCCACGAAAGCTGGTCTCCCTAGCAGCACGGAGATCAGTCACTCCCTAATCTTGCAAGGGTTCCTAGAGCAACAAATACGTTGTCTTCTTTTTTTTTTTTTTTTTAGTTGGAAAAAGATACACCCTGCCACCAGGAATAATCTGTCTTTCAGAAGAGGTCTCTACTCTTGTCTTCGTCTTCTCATATTACCAGATGCATCCGCAGTTACCACGTTTTAAGAAAGAAAGTACAGCTCGAGGAAGACACGTTAGTCCAGAAGACCCTCAGTACAGCTTTGGACACTGAAGCCCTGGCCACAAGCACTTGCTCCTCCCACAGCTCTGTAAGGGCTGCTTTAAAAAGCTTCGAGGTGTTTACACCCACAAAACCAGGCATACCGCGGGAACAGTGGGGAAAGAATCTGTATGACGTAAATGGATTTAAAGGGTTTTTATAACTCAAGCAACTTAAGACAGAGTCTATGTTGACATGTGAAAATTCTGAATAAAATCTTTCATAAGGAAACAATAATAAGGAAAAATAATATTTCTAGGATAATCTTATTTTATAATGATTTCCATTAGCTAGTACATTTATTATAGAGAGCTGACCATTTCATCATTATTTCTAAAATTTTGTGTCTACAATATGGGTCACAAGCCTTTTTTTTATAATATTCAGAGACTTCAGTATTACCCCACAGTGGGACTTCTCTACCTTGGCACTATTAACATTTTGGTCTGGATACTTCTTTGATATGGCACTGCTCCATGTGCTCTGTAGGAAGCTTAGCAGGCTTCCTGACTTCTGCCCACAAGATGCCAATACGCCTTCTTGTTTGATCATTATTTGGGCATGTGTTAGGTATAGGTTTTGTTTTTAACCAAACTGGGTCCCAAGGACACCACTTGTTTCAACTGGCCCATACATTGTGGACATCTCTCAAGTCAATATGTACACATTCCTAATTGCTGCATGACACTTCATTAATGGGCTGCATTATAAGTGTTCCACTAATGAAGGATTGCTTTCAATTTGTCAGTATTATAACCAATGCCTCCAGGAATTGAATGCCTTTAAATTTGTTCAATTAGTTCCTTATATTTCAAGTATAATAGTATCCACAGAATTCATTTTAAATTTTAATAACTGAAATATAGCTAAATATAGTTAAAGGATAAAAATCAAAGAAATAAAACAGAAAAGAAAGTAAATAGTACACATATTTTACATTACTCAAAATTTTTGGTTTCTACCCATGCCACATTTCTATTAGAATAACTGAGAAGTAATCTTTTAGTAAGAGTCATGAAATTTAATAATTTCTAAATAACTTTAAAAACTTTACTTTTTCATCATTATTCTCAACGTCTTTTTCAAATACAAAAGACAGTAAAACAGACACTTCAGAGACCCGTCATGTATCAGAACTGAATTGCTTCTAGCATCTTTTCCTTCAGTCTGTATGCAGTAATTAAAAAACAAAAACAAAGTATTGTCAATCAATGATTTAAAGATATTTTATTACCAGCTGTGATAAACTATTTTAAATGAAGTCTTTGGGATTTTTGCTTTAGAGAATTTCAACTAAGTGTTTTAAAGATTTTAAAAAGCAATTATTGCATTCATATGCAATATGTTGGACTAACCCACAAATACTTAAGAATCCCTGGCAATCTTGCTTAATGGTGCATTCCCGCATTCCAGTTGACTTGGATTCAGGAACCACACACACACTGTTCACATCTGTAGTGCTGTACAGGCCCAAAGCAGCTTTGATTATATGGGTAGAGGTTTTCTTTAAAGCATCTACTAGCAGGAATATGTCAAAATATTAACATGTACATGGGACTATGTGGGTTTTTTTGTGGAAATATTTTATAAATTTTTCATAATTTTCTAAAAAATCAACTTGTGATTTAATAGGAGGCACCAGAGTCAAATGATAAAACATCTTAAAAATTTTCTCTGGAGTCTGTTTCACCTCTTCAATAAATAAATAAATAAGGTTCCATAATCTGGAACCTTAGCAGATGGAGTTTGTGCACGGAAGACCTGGGCTTGGGCCTCTATTTCCTTCATTCATTTTTCATTGCTTAAATGATCATTCAACTTTTCTGTGCCTGAGTTCTATCCAAAACAGAAAAATCATGGCAATATATATCTCTTAGTCCTACTGAGAATAAAAGAGAAAATGTTTATGAAAGTATCTTCTGAAATAGAAAGCCACAATATACTAACTACTTGCAGAGCTGTATTTATTCTTCCTTGGATTTAGGGTGCTAAGAATTACAGCCTACTATGCCTCAGCCCTTTTTATCTTAATGCTCATAAAACAATCTTAATGAATAACCATTTGTGCATGCATAGAGAGAAACAGAAGTTGCTTTCTCTCTGTGTTGTATAAGCACCTACTCTTCTTATTCCTTCTGAAGGCAGAGAGGACTGGTTGCTTAGTATGAAGAGGGTATTTTTTTTTAATGAAAATCTAGATAAAAATCTAAACTTTCCATAGTATTTATATCATTTGATCCTAAGAATAACTTCAGGGTAGGGGAAGGAAAGGATTTTATTATACCCATTTTAGAGATAAGAAAACAGAAATGCAGAAAATGAACTGACTTCCTTAAAGTAGTGGTGTGACCCAGACTCCCAGCTGGACTTAACTATTCTCAGGGAACCAGCTTTTGTAAAACTGTGGAGATCTACATTTATACCAAGTCTTGAGTTACAGAGTAAGAAATATCAGATCATCCCAAGAGATATATATTCCTAGCTTGCCCATTTCACACAAAGGAAAACTGAGGGATCAAGATTATTTGTGTAAAAAATCATGTGGCTAACAAGAAGGGGCAGCAGGTCTGAACTCAAGTCATCCTGCCCAGGGAGCCAAACTCTTAGCTAACCCATGATTTATACCACACATTTAACTGGTTTTAGATAATAGTAGTTTATTTTACCATCTAAGAATAGGTTTAATTTACTTTCTTCAGAAAAATAAGAGTATTCAGTAACATCTTCTAAATTGATATTTAACCCTCAAATTTTATTTTCAAAGCTTATGATTCATTCAGGAGAAAACCAACTTTCAATGTTTAAAAAACAAATGCACAATCTTTCCATATAAAAAGAATATTCCACTCCTTTACATTAAACGCTAATATGATTTTTCTAACCAAAACTTTATGTATTGTCACACTGATATGAATTTAAATAATTTCATGGAGTAAGTCTGAAAGTTGTTGTTTAATCCTGTGGGCAATGTTTCAAGAATAATAAAAAGATAATTTATTACTATAATATATTAATGATTTTGGCATCACTGTTGGACTAACCCACAAATACTTAAGAATCCCTGGCAATCTTGCTTAATGGTGCATTCCAGCATTTTCAAAAGTGAAGAGCAGAGCATTTTGTCTCCAGAAACTTCACCTAGCAGCATACCATAACTGTGGGATCTTACGTAAATAGCCATATCTCCTTGATCTACAAGTTTATAGCAAGAGAGTACATAGAAATTAATACTAATTAGCAAGTAAATAAAAATATTTTTCTTCTTAGCTCTTACAATTGTTCATGTGTAGTTTGCTTCAAAAGAAACTGCAGTGAGTTGCAGCACTGTGAGAATTATTTTAATTTTATGGTTATAATAGAAAAAACGAAATTACAAAAAAAGGCCCTTCGGAATTCAATCATAGAAAGGAAATATTCAATTACTTAGAAGTCTTTGGTGCTGTGAGATAGATATGCAGAAAATGCGAGGCAGACTTGGGTCATCATTAAATGTAATCCCATATGGCATTTCCTCCTCCAAGCCTCTGCTACAATCCATTTACACAGAACATGAGCTGCAAACCAATAATTACAAATGCACATACACCCACAAATGAGAGATAACTAAGCTGAGTGAAATGTAAACTGACTTTTAATTATTCATTAATAGTAATTGAGAATATTAGTGGCATGACACAATGTTCTCCTCAGGGTCCTTATGCATCAGAAATTCACCTTATGTATGAAAATCCCTCTATAAAAAAGCCAGTCAGGCCCACACTGTACAAATTCTTCTTGGACAGTATAGGGCCCAATGGCAAGCTATTTTTTCTAAATTCTGAGCTGCACTGCAGGGTTAAATGGCACAGAGTCAATGGTACACAGAAGAGTACCCAGCACATAGATAGTGTTCACTATCAACTTCTGTTAAATAAACCATCACTTTGGTGGCAACTTTTCAGCTATGTATGTGTGAGTTCATTTAAGAGCAAAAACTAATTCAATAAATAGAGAAACACAAAAGCACTCAATACTTTTAAATTAAATAGGTGATCATGAAATATTGCATTGTGAATTTCAAACTCCTTCTCAATCTGCAGCCCTTGGCAGCCACTCCCAGTTGAATGGAGTTGGCAGGCAAGATGGAAGTTACCTGCCATTTTATGACCTGGAACTAGGTCTTCCCCCAGAAATCCTGATTTCAGTAAATGGCCTCATCACACATGCAATTACTTAAGCTAAAATATGGGTGTGGCTGGGTGTGGTGGTGCACACCTATGATCCCAGCTACTCTAGAGGCTGAGGCGGGAGGATCAAAAGTTCAAGACCAGTGTGGGCAACTTTGCAAGAACCTGTATCAAAATAAAATTGAAAAAGGGCTGAGGATGCAGCTCACTTATAGAGTGCTTAGCTTGCAGGAGCCCTGGGTTGAATCTGAATCTTTATACCATTAAAAAACAAAGAAAAGTGTTATCCTTGGACCTCTCTGTCGCATGATTGATGGAAGTGCCCTGCCAGATGACTGAATCGCCCTTCTAAACATCAAAACTATCCATTAGCTCTATCTTTACCACCAGAACATGAATTCAAATCTGCAAGAGCCTTCTATCATTCTTTCCTGTCCCCTCTAACCCTTGCTTCTCACTGCATCCAGAGGATTGGTTTTGAAGAACACATCTGACTAAAGGCTACCACCAACCCGACCCACCCCTGTAACAACCTGCAGTCCTCATCTCTAACACGGGACCTCACCCATACTCAGGTGTACTCTCTCCTCCCGCTTGGCTCTCCAGTCCCAGCACTCATCCTCCAGGTACCCTCCTAGCACACAGCCTCAGCAAGCTGTTCCCTCTTCTCTCTGCTTTGCAAATCACCTACTTTCTGAGCCCAGTTATAGGCTCCTCCAGGGGGACTCCTTCCCGCCACACCCTTCTTTACAGATCCTTGTGGCATCATGGGTTCAGTGTTCCTGCTGCTGGAGGACAGGGGCTGCCGGGGACGTGCTTGTCCACATCATATCCACAGTACACAGAGCAGTGCCTACCAAGGGCAGATGAAAACTTGGATGAAAAACAAATGAAGAAACGAACAACTCCATGCAACGGTGCATAGTAGGTTCTCACATCCTTTGCAGAACAATGATTAGGAATATTTAGTTCCTAATTTAAGAGATGTTTGGGGTACACGGTATTCTGATCATTTAACACTATAAATTTGCAAACAAATTTAGCTTCACTTAATAATGTGTATAGTCAAAATCCCTAAATCTATATTAACAAAGTTCCTTAGAGTTATGTGAATCATACCAACTTTTAATCAATAAATGTTTCATTATATTCACTTGAAAATTTCAATAATTATTATTTTTTAAAATACAGGAAGCTAAGCAATATAAAATTCTCTTAGAAGTTTTCAAGGCAATGTGTATATAATATTTCATCTAGTGAAACAGTACCATGCCATACAAGAGTTTTGGAATTGTATATATCAAAATTCTACAGAACACAAGTTTCTTTTGCAAGAATAATCTAGTCTTCTCCTTTAGGATAATTGAGCACTTGAATCCACAATTGCATGCAATATTTGCATAAATAACTATTGCTATGTAAGTAAGGGTATGGATAAGTTTTTATATAGTTATAAAAATAACAATGAAAGAACCCAGTTCCTTAAAATGCATCTAATGTTCAGCTGCTATCAATTGCTACTTCATTAGTACTAATTCTGAAAGCTTTCACTGATTCACAACTGTCTTTCTGAATGACATTATATTTAAATTCTTGAACTTTTTGGAATTTCACACCTATTTTCCATCTGAGATGTCTGATCCATGACCATTTTGCATATGTTCACCCTCATCAATAAGGCATAGGGTCTTCTGCAAATCAGAAAACATATATTGCAAAGGTCACTCTGATTAATAAATTTGGAAAGTGTTTCCTTTGTATCCCATTCAAGTGCCTACTCCTTGTACAGATCACACATAAGAGCACTGTATGCTGAAAATATTCTGAGACTATCAAGTTCAAAACCACTAATTTACAAGTCAAGTGAAGTACAATCATTATTAGTAACATTGTTGACAGACTTGAACTAGGAAAATACAAGACTTTGAAATGATCTTACACCTCTAAACACAAGGTGTCCATTCTAAAACTTTGATACAAGTACTATAAGTCTCTTGTTGTAAAAGAAAATAGAGGCCTGAGATGTCAGGTAGTGGCAGCTACTCAACATTCTGGTGTGTATCCTTCAGAGGCTTTTCTGTACAAACATATTTCTTATAAAGTTAATGACACACATACTATTTTTACCCTGGTATTTTAATTTGGCAGTATAGTCAATGCTTGTCTAGGTCAAAAGTTTGGATCAGCACCTACATCTGTAAGGTTGCACTGAACTAGAACCCCCAGCCCCATTGGGGTCCTCACCCCTGGGGTGCCTCTGGTGGCCCTGGGGTCTTAGTGGTGTCTTCCTGGACTAAGGAAGAAACTCTCTTGGCCAGAGTGCAAGGAGTACAAAGAACATTGTTTCATTGCTACTTCCATCCAATACATTATTCAGCTTACACAGTTAACTCCTGTCTGGACTACAGTGCACACTTTCAGCCTGTGAGGCAGGAAAAGTTTCCAGCAATGCCAGCATTTGCCATCAATGACTCCTTGTTTACATGCTTAATTAATGATAAATGTGTTTTATACAAAATAACTGATTTGATCATTTGACAATTTATTACACCACTGCTTTCTTCCTATTAAAAAAGGAATTTGCAAACTGAAAAGGATTCAATAACCCTTGAACACATTTATGCTCTTTCTGATTCTGACATGACAGTTTTCTAGAAGAATCGGGGAGGGTAGTGGGGGAGAGCCACCCAAGGTGCCAGTCTCCTGGAAAAGACTACTGTATGGGTGTGGAGGCTACAGGACCAGGAACTAAGGAGACCAAACACATGGTCAGGGAGGAATGACCACGTCCAAACTCTGGGTCTGGAATATTTCCTCTTCTTTCTCACTTTAAATGGCAGCCCACTTTCTGTTCTATTGTTTGCATTTAAGTTGACAGAGTGAAAATCAAACTTTTATAGGCTGCTTCTATATCACAAAAACTAAATTTTGAAGCCACCAATGGTATCTAAGGATTTGACAATACTGTTTTCTCTTAATATACTGTTTTCTAGATTTGTGCACAACAAAAACTAAAGCATTAAAGGATATTTCTATACACTCCACAACATTAGAAAATATAAAGCTTTTATTTTTTCTTATCAGTATTTACAATTGAGTTCAATGGGGAATTTAAATATGGTTATATAAATATGCTAGGAGTTCTTAACTATTTTAATACAAAAGATACACACACACACACACACACACACACACACATATATATATATATATATATATATATATATATATTGTGGCACATTCATTCACTTAATTTTTTTACTTGAACTGATCACTGTTAAAAATATAGAGCTATTTTGTGGAGCCACTATCATCAAAGCAGCAGAGGGATCAGCCTTTGGTGAAGTCAGGGCTGAGCAGGCAAGGAAAGCACCGAATAGAACGCTAGAGTCGAGGTGGAGAGTTGCGTCCAAACAGCAGTAAGCAGCAGAATTGGACTTGTGTCTAGATGTGGTGTGAGGGGTCTGGACCACATGATGATGGAGACTTGGGGTGATGTTCCTGGTTCTGAAGATGTTCCCACAAGTGTCCCCAGGCCACCTGGTAAGACCTGGGAGGGATCAGGAAGGAGGCGCAGAGAGCTCTATGAAGGCTTTCCTGTGCAGGCCTGCATTAAGATGTCTACTCACTCACCCTCTTCTAGTGTGGCTATTCCAAGGAAATTTTATTTTTATCTATTTTTCTTTAAAAATTGTTCTAGTTATCTATTGAACTATTAGGATCAAATAATAAATCCAATGACAATATTACTACAATGTATGGATTGAGAATTTACAGTACTGATGGAGAAGGTCAAAGTTATGATTCTCACAGCAAGTCTAACTCAGGCTGCTTGAGGCACATGTGGTGCTTACAGTGGAAGTGTAATGAAATGCACATGGGGACATACAGTGTTTGCACTCAGCATGGATTATGCTTGTTATGGGATCATGAACTTTGAATTGCTTTTCAAAAAATTTAACTCTTGAAATGATTTCATATTAACATAAGACTGTAGTAACATTTTTGTCAGAGTTGTTCACATCTCAAATTTCTCTAGAGCGAACAACAATAACAATAAGGAGCATAACAACAGGAAACCAAATATATTTATGCCAATGTATATTGAAACATATGCATATGATTTTGCTTGAATTTTTTTCCTTCAGTACCCAAAATCATATATTTTGCCAGGACAGGGAGATAAATGTGGTAATTTTGCTTAATATCAATACTAAGTAATAAACACAGCATGAAGGTAAAACTTAAAAATGTGATTTTTTTCACTAAAATCCCAAAGCCTAATAGTTTTCTTTCATATATTAAATATAAAGACTATTCCAGTCAGATAACAGAGTTCAGTCCTTGATATAAATATATCAGACAGCCCTTACTCCAAACAGGACTAGTCATATTTATGATTACCTCATTTCCCAACACTGGGCCTGAAATCAGAAGTTCCGTATGAACAGGGACTGTTTTACTTCTTTTTAAGGTGCTGGGATTAAAACCCGGGCCTTTGCATGTGCTATGCTCCTAGCCCAGGAAAGAAAAATTTAAGGGAAAATTTTTCAATAAGGATTTGGAAAAATTTGCTAAAGTCAGGTCCAATAAATGACAAGTTAGTCATCAGAGGACTCTGCCTCAGTCACCCAAATATGGAGCAAAACAGCAGAGCCATTGGAAATTGGAAATGCTATGTGTGCACATTGGTTGGGAGGAGGGGGTATGGAGGTCCTCTGGCTCAGTAAATGTGCCCAACATTAATTTACAATAAGTAACATCATCCTTCTTATTGACCACGGTGGTGACAATATAACTGTGTCCAAGAGCTCTTTGTGAGTTAGTTTAGACAAGTAAGATGGAAAAGGTACTCAGGCTATAAGGGTTCATTTTTTTTTAAGCCCTGTTTATGCCACATTCTCCAAGATAGTTAAACAAGTTACACTCAGTAAAAATGGCTGAAAGAAAACACCTGTAATAAGTCCATCTCAAAGAAACCCATACCAAAAACAAGTGGGAGACCCTTCAGAGGCCAGGCAGATGGGGCCACTTGTCAAGCTGCTTTACTACTACCATTTCAGTACAATCTGGTGTTGGAATGTAGTAATGGGTTCTGGGCCCAAACCAAACACCAAATTATTGGGGAACATTATCATACGGAGGCTGTGTTTCTGCAATTCAAAACTTAGAATATTTGTGTTTTATACCTCCCTGGATCATAGGAAAAAGAGGGTGCGGTCATTTTAGAATTCATAAAAATATAATACTATAACAGATGATAGGAACAATTCAGAGATTTTGAGGACATTTACAACAAGGGGTGCAGCATATTGCTATTCATGACAAAATCAAACCCTGTAATTGATGATCATGATGCTAATTTAACCACATGCACTTAAAATCACTCTGTATTGCTTTGGTTCCCTGGTTATTTATTTACACACATTTTTTACAACGTATTCCATTCTTGTTTCATGATCTGAAATTAGTTTTTAGTGGGCAAGGGTTCTATCAGTTTAACTTCTCTCCGGCTTTTTGTACAAAGACATACTTAACAAAGTGCTTATGAAAAACCAGATGACAGGGAGATACTACTTACTCAAAAGAAAGCAAAATGAACATCTAGGTGGTGCTCATAGCAAGACAATCTATGGCAAGATCAATGACCTGAGTATGAATGGAAACCTTATAATCTGAACATCAACACATCTACACATCCCCTTCTCTTACAACAACAGTACCATAGAAGCCACTTGTTACAAGTATGACTCACGACAAGCTGTACTGAAAGGATCTTTAGGAAGGACTTTTAAATAGGTACATGTATTTTAACAGTCTTATGACATTTAAAAAAAAAAAAAAAAACATGTCTTACCACTTCTTTTGTGGGAAAAAGAGGAAATCATATATTCTATGAACATACACACAGAGGTTGGAAAGAATCAAGCTATGTATGCAATTTTGAAAACTCTTTAAGTTTCATGGGTTATAGTTGCTTGAGGGCTTTAAAAGTAGAACATTTTGTGAATTAAACATTACAGTCTTTCTCACCTTGATAACATGGTGGGAAGGTTAACTATCATAATACTTTCCTTAGTTTTGTGAGTTCAAGGGGCGGCTTTTCTATGACTGTACATAGGATTCCTTTGTGGTCATACTTAATAATTATGCAATTTGTCTTTCTTCCTTTAACTCAAATGCATCATTCAGTCAAGTTCCAGCTTCACATTTTTAAGTTTCTCTTAGAACAAGTTTCATTCCAGCTAGATTTGTGGCATATATAATAGTGTGAGCTACTTTTCTCCATTGCTTCTTAAAACCTATTTCCATTCCTACACAGTATACAGATTAAGAAAGTTACACATAATAAGTAATGTGCCAGTATAATTTGAAAATGTTCATCTTGTTCACGTTCTCCAGCTCCCACTAAAAGATTTATAACACCCCTGAAACAGAAATTGATGAATTCATCACTGTCTTGGGCATTTTGATCATAATCAATAACAATTTTACCATTAAATAGGGTTTCAATTAAGGCATATTTTTCAAAGTAATTTTACTTTAACATAAAAATGGGCTTCTGTGCCATGAATCATTAACCCATTAGGTGCCAAAAAAGAAATTATTCTATTTCTGAAGTTCTACATCAGAAAAATATAAAACCAAACTCCCTCTGCTGTATTACATACTTCCCAGAAGTACATTTCATAAAACATTACATTATTATATTCTCATCATGGAAAATGAAAAGTAATATGCTTTCACAAAATAGCAAAACCATAAAAAGTTTACCAGATAAAACGAGAATACCAAAATATATTACATCTGCTTGGATTGTGTGACTTTTATCTGCAAAGAAAAATAAGGTGTCTATATAAAATTAATTTATCATTATGAAACATAAAACATGGTATTAAAAATCCTGTGAAATTTATTCATCGTGCACAAAATGCAATATACTTTATGGTAATCCTTCTATTTTAACCATCTCATACATTTTTCCTGTTCACACCATTAGGATGTTCAAAGAACACAAATTTCTCCCACAACACAGTACAAAATTGTTTCCCTCCAAAATAAAGTCAAAATTTTTTTTTAAATTTACAGTATAATTATTTTATTATAAAGAAATCACCTTCATGTTTTTAAGCTTAAGAGCATATGTTCCCTCCTCTGCTCTGCCAGTGCTTAGAAATAAAACTAAGCATCATACCTCTCACTTAAATCAGTCAGCTGGCTTTGCCCCATGACTGCATCAGCCCTTCTGAGGCATGAGGCATGCAGGAGGCCACAGCTCTTCTCTCCTCCATGCTGTTCTATACTTCTGTGTTCTATCAGTGCCCTGCAGGCAATTTCCTGTACGTGTTCTCCATTTCCATCTTGGAAACAGGAACTAGTCCTTAATTGTTCACTTCTCTCTGACTCCATAGCTTCTGAGACAGTGCTCATTTTGCACTTCATTCTGCTTGAGTGGGAGGATTCTAATGGAAAAGTTCTCTGTTTCATCCTTGTACCACTATTACCTCTCCAGATTCAGTGCCTTGTAAACACTGAGAAAAGTTTGTCAAGTAGATGGATGGGATGAATGATGGTAATCACCATGCTCTGCTCACTGGTCTTCAAAATGGTCAAGCCAAACTATGGGCTTGCCAATTTAATCCATTCCTTTATTCAGTTTGCATATGAGGGTTCCTGGATTGAGTTCTCAAGGTTTTTGACTTCCAAAATTGAAGAGATGATATTTATGACTCTAAGAATTCTGGGTGCTGTGACAGAACATTCAACCGAGAAATACCAGGGGTCAGGGAGCAATTGCCCCCACCCCAT
This sequence comes from Marmota flaviventris, assembly GCF_047511675.1. Lineage (NCBI taxonomy): Eukaryota > Metazoa > Chordata > Mammalia > Rodentia > Sciuridae > Marmota > Marmota flaviventris. Next base: position 5,613,171 of record NC_092503.1, on the reverse strand, counting down.
TTCAGTTTCTCAACTTGAGTCAGGAGCTCAAAGAACAAGTTTCTAACATCATTTCTATAAAAGTTCCAATGTGTGAGCAGAGCTAGAAGCTGAAGAGAATAAAATCAGGTTGAAGCAGAATGATAAAGTAATAATTAGAAATTAAACAGGTGCCAGAACTAGAGTTTCCACAGGCGTTAAAGTTAGTGTGGATTGGTTTGGGAGATCCAGCAGGGGTGTGATCTAGGCAGGATAGAGAACCCTGAACACAGTAGTTTCTTCCCTAGCAATAATAAACATGATTCTGGGCTCTTCTCTTTGACACATGAAGTGTCCTATATCCTGGAAATCAATATTCAGCAGACATAATATGTTGGTAAATAGGAAGAACTCTGACTCAGGTAATAATCTATGCCTTTCAACATATTTGATATATTTTCTAGTCCCTCATACATTTTTTTTAAAAGCAGAAACAAAGACACAGAGAACAATTAGTTGAATGTGAGGCAGGAAAGATTTCAATGCACAGTTACAGATATTTTCTGTTCCAAAGGCTGGGGTTGAGGAAGAGAGGGGCAGACAGATGAACAGGCTGACAGGGAGGGACTGAGGGTCCCAGGGGCCTTGGGATAAAAGAGGGGAGAAGCATTTTGCACTAGGAGGAGCAGGAAGCAGAGTGGAAGCCAGCACCCAGCCGTTTCCAAGAGTGCCTCCATCCTACAGTTCAGCTGTACAACTGGCAGCCGGTGGTCCTATGTTCCTGTTGGCTAATTCTTAGTAAAGAGTTTTTCATCCAGAATCGCTCAAAATGTTGCACATACTGGTTCTTGCAGTCCTCATGATATCCTGTGAGGTGGCACTGTTACTGTCCCCTTTCACAAGAGAGAAAAGTGTGTCAGAAAAAGGCTACTGCCAATGCCATAGGGACCTTTGTACTTCTCTAAGTGAGAAGGGGGGAGCCTGACCACCTCGTGCGAGGATGAGCACGGACAGGAGAGGCTGCACTCCACCAGCAAGGACCCAGGCAGAGATCACTGGAAATCCCCCGAATGGCAGGCACACCACCACCGTTTCTCTGTTCAGCCAGTGCCAGTGCCGGCTTGAACCATGTCCCCAGGAAATGACCGCAAAAATAAGAACACCTTTAACTGTTTTAAAATGCTCTTTCACATAGTTTTTAAAAGTACTATGACTGGTTTGGAGCTTCCTGGAAGACAGAATTGTGCACATCCAGGAAAAAGGGAACACGAGGGCAGTAAAGAGGCACGTAGGAATGACGAAGGCTTCCGTCTCCCCACATAAAAAGAAAGGATGACAGCCTAAAGTCTGCACTAGCTCCGGACTGAAGGAAAGGGTGGGAGGATGAGGCCGAGCTCGGCTGCTCGCCATGACGGCCAGCACCCACAGGACAGTCCTCTCCAGGCCACTCCAGGTCAGCCCTGAGACTTCGCTGTGGAAAGGGGCAGCTTTGTTTCTGTCAAGGGGTTTTTTCTTACTGTGATTAGAATGAGGGAAGTTTTGAAAGTCTAAGAATCATTATAATAGCACATAAAGAGTAACACGATGAATAAATAACCTCGATTTTCCCACTGAAATGGGGAAAATAATTAAATCTGCAAAGGAGCTTTAACAGATGTGAACTATAACATCGTTTTTAAAAAATGACATTGGTGCACACACAAATGCTCTTGCCATTACTTCTAAAACACAACAAGTCACAGCACACAAATTTCTCATTTCCACATAGCACTTAAGAGTGAAATGTTCCGGAAGCTGAGAAAAGCACAGGAAATAAGAACATAAATTCAGTAGGTGAACTGTGTTGTTCACATGGAGCAACGTTCTATAACGTCTTTACGTCAAAAACAAATTTGGGTTTAATTATTTTCCCATAAATACCTTGTACACACTCCAATTTAAAAATCAGGTCAAGGTTTAAAAGTAGAAAACTCATTTTTAGGCTAAGTTGGTAATTATGTTAGAGCACCATAGTACATCAGTAAAATAATATAATGAGGTTTCCTGTTGCCATGAGCTACCTGGTATCTATAACCTGCACATTTGAACTTAACAATAATCACCCATGTAACAGGACAGAGTTTCAGGACAACCAAATTCACTAATCCTATTTTCCCTATAAACAAACATTGATTTAAAAGTTGAAATGGAGATAGCCTTTTAAAATGAGCTCACAAAGTACTTAGGATCATGAATTCAACCCTATATTAATAAGAGTGAACATACCAGGTTACTGCTAAACTCCATCCAATTACTTACAAATTAATCAAAGACAATAAAGGAAATTATCTTCTGAAAGACACTCCTGATAATATTACTAAGAACTGTCAAGCCTCAATTATCCACAGCAATTCAGAGAGCTGGCTAAGCCTCAACAGTGATAATTTAACAATTTTTTATTGGCACAAATTATTTCTGTACGTGAAAGATTTACCTTAGCATTTTGTTTTTCTCAGTTCAGCATTAAAAATAAGATTCCTTTTTGTGCTATATCATCAGAATGCAGAGCCAGCAGGATTTTTTTAGTTTGAAATGGGAAAATTACAGAGAATATAATTCACATGTAGTGTGTGTAAGATCTGAATGATGTTTAAAATCTTTTAGTTAAGCTTTCAAAATGCATTTAACACCAGTAAGTATGTGCTAAGGTAAGAGAGTTATGACAAGAACGGTAAAATGATTGCCAAAAAGATCACTGAAAGTGGTCCAAATTTAAGTTACACAGTGTCTTGTTATTACTATTTCATTTCACAGATAAAAAGGAGGCAAATTCTTCCATTCCTTTGCCTCCATTTCTTCATCTCTGTGATGTGGATGATATCAGCCCCTGCCTCTGTGGGGTTGGTATACACATGAAGTATTTGGGACAGATTCTGGCACATGATAAATACCCAATAAATGTTAATATTTATTACTGCAAAAATACTTATTTTTCAAATGGGTAATCTTAGGCTAATTGATGGGGAAAAGTATCTTCACCTGCAATTACAGCTTCATTTTCATTTTAGGACAGATGTAGTTTCCTACTTCCCAGAACCTGATATCCCAAGGCCTACCAAGGTTAAACATTTGCTTAAATGCTCAATGAGGAACTGGGAGAACTGGGTTTTGAAACCCAGGCCCTGAACGCTTAAATCTATGCTTTTCTCTACTAGAACACCCTTGCCACAGAGAAAGGTGACAATGCCAGTCCTGTCCTTAACTTAGAAGCTTGAGATTTCTACTTGTGAAACCAAAAATGTGTAGGTATCTGCCCACTTCTAATAAACATATTTTAAGTGTGTACATATCTGACTAGATGACTGGTAATCCATTGAAATATAAAATTATTGTATAGACACAGCACAGTCAAAAACATTTAAAGTTGTATCTTCTTGGGTCCAAAATGCCCCTACTTTAAAATATAAGGCTTTTATGGAGACTATGCATTTGGAATTCTGACTGATAATCTAAACTTTAAGAAATTCAGATTTAGAGGCTGGGGTAGCTCAGTGGTGGAGCACTTGCCTAGCATAAGTTAACTAATGGTTAGTAGTCGAACTCCGTTGTTCATGGAGCAACATTACACGGGTGATTATTGTTAAATGTGCAGGTTATAGATACCAGATAGCTCATAGCACCAGGAAATCTCGTTATATTATTTTACTGATGTACTATGGTGCTCTAACATAATTACCAACTTAGCCTAAAAATGAGTTTTCTATTTTTAAACCCTGACCTGACTTTTAAAGTGTTATGTGTATAAGGTATTTATGGGAAAATATTTAAACCCAAATTTGTTTTTGGCATAAAGACATTATAAAATGTTGCTCTCAGCACCACATATAAATAAATAAATAAATAGAATTCCATCAACAAGGGAAAAAAAAAGAAATTCAGATTTAACTCTTTATCATTGCCTAAGTTTCTATGTTCTTTTAAATAGTACTTCCTAATTCAGGGCCATCACCTCATTCTCATCCTCTTTCCCATTCTATGCCAGAACAAGCTTCCGCTGAGTTGGTACTTTTATGCATAACCGTGAATTTCTGGATCACAACAATTTTCGTTTGCCAAAACAAATGTTTGAAACTATGAGTCATCCTAGACTATTAAATTAGAAGTGCATTATTGATTTAAGAAAAATGACTCATGGGTAATGCGTGGGCCAATCTTCAGTCATTCCTTTGGTATGGCCCTTCGGGTGGCACACAAAGTAGGATCCTCAATATTATAGGAAGAAATAATCTGGCTGGGGGCTATGGGGGTGGGGAGGAGTGCAAATTAAGAAATCATCAAGGAAAGCAAATGCATCATTTTAAAACACACTCGCAAGTTAAAACAAAATAAGACAAAATTCAAACTTCCTTCCTTCGTGAGGCCAAACATTTGAAAAACCTAGAAGTGTCCTGGGAGAGCACGTAATATACTAACAGAATTAAACATCACTTCTAAGTCCAGGTGATTACATGTATGCAAGTACACACACAACTCTATTTGTCAATTTCAAACGCTGTGAAAGGTGCTGAATTCCACTCTCTCAGGGGACAGAAAACATTCATAATAGCAACACTCCCCCACAGCCACATCTTCTTGTAACTGGCTCTAAGAATGAAAAAAATCTTTATGACAATAACAAGAAAATGAATTTTCATTTTAACAGGCAGTCTCCGAGCCAGCACTGGCTGTCCTGCCACCCAGCTCTTCTGAAGGCATTCAGACCCTTCACTGGAATGTCTCAAAAATCAATAGCAATTTATTCTCTCTTTGGACCCCGAGCAACAAAAGTAAATAATACTGTCACCTCCAGTCTGCCTGCAGAACATGGCCACAAAACAGCCTTGCCACTAAAATACAACCTTACGCAGCTCTTTATCTATGCTGGTGCTGCTGACCATATTGGCTTTCACAGGGGACAAATACTTCAGCAAAGCCACACAGAGGGGGTCAAGCTCCTGTACCTCAGCCAGACAGAATGCTGGGCCCTGAATTAGAACCAAGTCCTGACCTCCACCACAGCTTTCAGCTTCAACAATGTGGGTGTTAGGGGGGAAATGAGAAGAGTTATTTTTCAAGATTATGAAAGCTAAGGGGGAAAATATGAGATCGTACCATAGTTAACATTTTTTCCTACAGAACTTCAGAAAATTGCCAGATCTCTGAAGCAGCTAACAGGATCATAATATTTTGCAGCTACAATCTATATGTAGACAGTTTTTACACTGACTCATAAGAATATTAACCTATAAACCAAATAAGACTTAAAAGTTAAAGTTCTATTTTAATTATGCCCAAATAGTAGATGGTGTCAACGTTGCCTAACTGATACAAGATGCTAGACATACTCTGGAATTCACTGGTAAGGGCCTTTTGGAGCAAGAGAATCTTAGGAATACTCGAGTATAATCCTATCTGTTTATACCTGAAGGAGATAAGCCATATAGCTAACACCAGAAAACAGGTTAATGGGATTAACAGCCCAAAAATCCACTTCTGACATTCTTTCTACTCTACTGCTTGTTGAAGAAAAATTACTTATAGACATACTAAAGAAGAGTTGAAGTCATTGTGCTGAGAATATACAGAAAACTAAAATCCCTCAGGGTCATACATTATTCCTTAAAGAGAAAAATCAAATACTTTTGAAACCTTTGTGCAGTAATTAAAATGTTCAAATCACAAAATTTATCAGTCATACTAGGGTATTTATTATCTGTTGTATACTTATCCCTAGTGGAAAATAATACATATCTTATCTATCTCCATAAATAGATAAATATAGACACATAGATATATATTATTTATTCATACTGTTTATGGAATTTTGAAAACAAGCCAATGTTAACCTGTATAGTTGAAGAATTGTGTAAATCAGTCAGAAAATCATGGGGGCACTGTCCATAAGACAGGCTTTGGTGATGGAGAGAGGAAGCCAGCCATCAGAGCAGACACAGGAGACAGGAGAGCAACACTGTGAGACTCGGGAGGGGCCTGGTGGGCTGTCAGGCCTAGTGGGAGGGGCACTGGTATCTGTAAGTCAAGTACAGAAGTAGAGTGGGCCCAGGTGTTGGAAGCCCCAGAAAGTCAGGCAGAAAGATTGGGACCTGATGTAATAGATTGCAGATAGTGTGAAATCCAGCATTTCATCTTGGGAACATCACTAGCATTATTGGCTCACTCCTCACTCTTTCTTTAAAAAATTCAGAAAAGAAAAAATAGACATCCAAACTTTACAGAGAAAGCTTAAGACAACAGAATCAGGAACCTCTGCTTATATCAAGTTTCAGTCATGCCTTTGAGCTTCTGGTCAGCAAGGTTATGGCGCAACTGCAGAACTGCCAGGAAGTCAGACAGTGGTTGAAGCTGACACTCCTACCCAGCCAGCAGGGTTCGAACTTGACTTCTGTTGTTAGCACTGGGGACTCTGGAGAAATCAGTGGCGTTCTGGGTCTCGTTTTCCTTACCCAAAGAACAGAATTCTCATGGCAGCATTCCTCTCAGGGCTTGGAGACTGGCACAAATCCACACAGTGCTAATCACATGGTGTCAGGACACATTAGAGCTCATTGTAGGAAATACTGTTGTTATATTTATCTTTATAGTTTTAACTGTCTGCAAAGATACTGCTCAATTCTTCCAGGCTATATTTATTTCATAGGTTCAAACTCAGTTAACTGAAGCCTCACATGAAAATGAAAGACACTCAAGTACCAACGTAAAACAGTGACTCGAGTGACACATCCCATACGAGAGGTGTACAGTGTTCCTTGAAGAGGAGGAAATGGTGAATTGTTGAGGGGCGGAGATGCAGGACAAAAAGGAATCACAATACAAGTGACACGGGAACAGGGATATGAAAGAGCAGAGTGCATCCAGCTAGGGACACGGTATTGGAGAGTGACCCTCAGGCTGGAGCTCGAGGAAGCTGAGGTGTGGGAGCACACAAGAACATAACATTCTATTAGGGCCAAAACAGGAGCAATTGATGCTTCTGGACCTTATCAGGTGAGCAAAGCAGAGGCAGGCTGAAGTGACAATGCCATCAATATTTTAGGCACTAGAATTAGCATCACAGACAGACGGGGTTCAGAGAATAGCAAGAGACTAGAGGCTGAAATGCTAGTAATCCAGGTAACAGATAATACTGACAGTGAGGCTGGAAAGAAGGAAAGACATACAACAAATATTGTGTAAGGAGCAGACCAGTCTGCCCAAGATGATGTCCTGGGTTTTGGCCTCATAGCTAGGATAGTGAAAAACTTAAGAGTCGGGGGGGTGGTTTGGAGTGGCAGAGAAAGATGGTTCACCTGTAGGTACAATGAATTTGGGGCAGCTCTGGCAAACAAGGGGTGATGGTGTTCAACAGAAAGGGAGAATAGGGTGTGGCAACTCATCATGTGGCTCAGGAAGTAATCTGCACAGAGGTGACGCTGAGTTCACAGGGCTGGGTGATATCACAAGGAGAGAGCTTTGAAGGTCAAAGGAAACCAAAGCAATGCCACTTACATGAGCAATAAAATAAAAACACCTGTAGTGATCTCTATGCAGGCCTATCTGAAGAGAACTAGTGAAAGGACAGACAAAAACAAACTAGTACATTTAAAGATACTGTATGTCTGATGGGAACAAAAATTTGTTGAAAATCATCAATTCTAATTAATCTGTAGATTCAATGCAATTCTAATAAACCCTGTCATATAATTTGGGGAATCTAATAAAATTTTTCTGAAGTCATCTGAAATAGATCAGAGAATAACCATCTTCAAAAGTAACAATGAAGGGAGAGCTGACCTAGCAGATGTTTAACTGCATCATAAAAGCACCATAATGTAAAACTGCCCCATACACAGAAAAATTACTGGGTTAGAAAGTTCAGAAATAGACACAAGTATATGTAATTATGGTAAATCTGAAATTTTGCAATTTCAAATCCATGAAGAAAGAGATAACTTCAGAAACAACCTAAGGAGGAAGGTATTTCTCTGGAGGTGGATTGGGGACCATAGAAGCGATCTGGCTTCTTATCATACATACAGAGAAAGTCTTCAGTGACAGAAACACAAAAAGGCATTCTGGTCAAAACAAAGCTGAGGATTCTTAGGAATGTTTAATGGTGGAAGGATCAAAGATGAAACCACCAGCCACATCTGCCTTTAGCAAGTGAAATGCCAGGGAGGATTATTTAACTACAATGGTAATAGGCACAGTGCTTAAAAACAGATGTCTTGGTGTTTTCATATCTGACTTACTAGGAAAAAGGAAACAGTGGAGGTGAAAAAAATAAAACTATATTGTCAGAGAGTGAGCTTGCCAAGTTTAAGATTTCTGAGTTGTCAGTTCAGAGAAATGGCATGATAAATCAGAACGCAGCAGCAGAAATGTCTGGCCAGGATTGTGGCAGGTCAAAAATGTAGACTCTGAAATTCCCAAAAGAAGTGCTAAGAATCCAGGCCGAGTGGATGGGCAGATGAGAAACAGCAATCCTGTTATTTGGAGGAGTGTTCTCATGGTCCACAGAGGAAGAGAAAGGAAATGTATATATTATGAGCTTCAAGCAAGGCCAAAGTTACTGGTAACTAGATGGTGAGTCAAAGATATGTTATTTGTCTCTCAATAGCACCTAATACATCTGCAAACATATTGTGAAAAATCAGCTATGAATCACCAAATGCAGTAGAAAGGGCTAGAAAAAATACTGGATAAGCCTGACTTCCCAGTAGTTAGCACCTATGTACTCTGGGTGCATAGGTGCTTCACTCCGGGCCTCATTTTCCTCACCTGAAGAATGAAGTACTTGGGGATAGCATCACCACAGTGTTCTGAGATCAACGCCAGCCAGTCCACACATAACACTAACTGCATTGTGCTCAGAATCCAGAGTGCAATGTATGGCAAACACCATTGCAGTTATCATCATGGTTGACTACATGCAGAAGACACCACCCAGTTCTTCCAGGCTGTACGCACTTCATAGATTCAGCACTTATTCAGACTTACGTTAACAACGTGGTTAACCAAAGCCCCAGCCCTATCTTCAAAAGCCTCACAACCCCATGATCTGCTCACAAGGCCGAAGAGATCAAGCAGAATGAGCAGAAGCCAGGTAAAGGAACATCAAGGAAGGTAACACACAGATGAGAGGTGGAAACATCTAAGGGAAGGGCAGTCCAAGGACACAAGCAGCCAGCTAGAGATGGAGACTTCGCTTTACACCTTTGGAATGAAACTACATCACCACCAGCACAAAGCTTCACCTGCTGGAACTGGTTCACAGGGCCTCCCAGCCTTGGTGTCTACCAGTGCTCATTCTGTGAAAAGCACTGTGAAGAAAAAAAACACACTTTGCACCTGAAACTGTCATCAAAGATAGCATTTTTGAAATGGTAGATTTGGAGGACTCTTGATATCTTTGTATAACTGGAAGAAAAGAGAAAATATTTGCCAACTGCTGTTTGTTTCTGAATTTCAGATTTTGTTCTCTCAATCATACTCGTCTGGAACTCTGTCAGAGGTGAACTTACTTATCCTTGGGTGACTGACTGATGCCAGAGCCAGTCTGTCAATTGCCAGTGTGAAATGCAATTGTCCAGCAGACTCACATTTGTACCTTCATCAATTCAAGGGTTTTTGCTGACTAGACAGCAAACTATGTTTGAAAAAGTGCTAACCTAGGTAAACAGATTAAAAGGACTGTATTTAAAAAAAAATATCGAGGCAAAACTGACATATAATAAGCTGCCCATATTTAACATGTACAGTTTGTCCTGTTGGGATAAATGCAGACACCCATGAAAGCGTTACTAGCATCTAGTTAATGAATCCTTAGATATCACCACAGAGGTTCCCTCCTGCCTTGGAAATCCTTTCCTCTGGCCTCTCCTAGAGGTCCTCCTACCTTCTATCTGCCCATGAAAACTACAGATTAGTTTGCATTTTCTGGAATTCATACAAGCACAGTAACACAGTTCATACATTTTGTCTGGTTTCTTTTCTTCCATGTCATGAATCTGGAAATCACTCATGCATTGCATGCAGCAACAGTTTACTGCTTTTTATTGTTGAATGGCATTCTATTGTATGGATGCACTTCTATTTTTTTAGTCATTCATTGGCTGATAGGTATTCAATGTATTTTCAGCTTCTGCATGTTACAAATAAAGCTGCTGTGGACATTTGTACATGAGTCTTTGTGTGGGCAATGCGTTCTTGGGTAAGTGTCTAGAATGGCTAGGTCACATGGCAGCTATATGTTTGTGCCTTAAGAACTGCCAGATTATTTTTCCCAAAGGGCTATTATAATTTTCCATTCCCATCTGTGACTTATGAAATTTCCAGTTGCTCTCCATCCTCCTCAAGACTTGACCTGAACAGAGTTTTCCATTTTAGACATTCTCATAGGGCACAGAAGCATTCCCTTGTGGCTCTCATCTGCCTTCCCTAAGGATTCACATTGAGCATCTTTCCGTGTGTATATTTGCCATCTATATGGCACACTGGGGAAGCAGTTGCTTACATTATTATCTGTGCTTTATTGTTCTTTTTATTATTTGTTGAGTTCTGAGAGATTTTTACATATTCTACATATAACTCCTTTTATTAGATTTGATTTGCAAGTATGTTCCTTGCAGTCTCGCCTGTCTCCTAACAACGTGTTTTGAAGACCAGAAGTTCTTAATGTTGGAAAAGTATAGTTCATTATTTTTTTTTCTTTTATGGATAAGGTGGCTTTTGGTGGTGTATCTAAGAAATGTTTGCCTACTTCAAGGTAAGCAAGATCGTGTATGTTCTCATCTAGAAGATTTATAGTTTTACATTCCATGTTTATATCTATGACTTTTAAACAGAACATTTTTCAAAAGCCTGTCTTGCCTGACAGAGGTAAATAACCATGCCTCTTAATGAAGTTACAGGCATTGATGCCTCAACTATTCTGGAAAACAGTTTTAAGAAATGTTGCCCAATATTTATTTGATTCTATCACTTTTTCTCAAAACAGTAAATGCTTTGTTCCAGTGTCAACACCAAGAAAGTAAAAACTGAGGTGTGAGTGATGCTCCCTGGTTACACTCCTTATTTTTCCCCTGATCCATGAAGCTTTAAAAATGATGATTCTCATGGTAAATATCTACAAAATAATGCTACTCAACAATACAAAAGAAGGAACCATTGATATGTGCAACAACTTAAATGAATTTCAGAGACTTTGTGCTAAGAGAACTAATCTAGTTTCAAAAACCTGCATCCTGTTGGATTCCATTTATATGGCATTTCATAAAAGACAAACTGTGATGGAAGAGAACACAGTGGTTGTAGGTGCTAGGGGACAGTAGAAAGTGTGACTATATAGGAATAGCAGGGGAGTCTTTTAGGGTGATGTTACTACATTGTGTCTGGATTGTAGTGATAACTTAATAGAATCCATGTCTTACATTCATAAAACTTTATACTTTTTTTACTATATACTTACTTATTTTAAAAATTAAAAATGTTAGTATAAAAAAATTAAATAAATAAAAATAATGGTTCTGAGGAAGAACGTGCCGCTAAGGCCAGAGCCATGAGTTAAAGGATTAAGCTCCACATCCTGATAATCCACATTTAAAATCTTCCCCTTATGGTAACTTCCTTGTTCATTCCTTGATAATATTTCCTTTTCAATGTTGGCATGAAATATCACTACCATCTAGGTTTTATCATTTTTGTTTCTGATCTAATTACCTTTAACATTAAAATGGTTATTTTTTTGCCTTCCCAAAATTATTAAATACATTAAACTAGCTTTTTAATTTTATTCCTCTAATAGTAATAAACATACATACATATATATGAATGTATGTTGTTGTAACAAGATTACTGACATACAAATCCAAGAAAGCTGGAAATGCAAAAATTTAATCCTCATTGCAATTTTAACTCTTCAGAGCAGCCTTGATAAATTGATGAGAGAACAGTAAGTAGCTTATTTTTTAGAGGTACCATATCTCTTTTAGTCCTAAGGTATTTCAGTAAAATGCTTATTCCAATAAATTCACTTAGTGCAAAAGATAAGATCATAAAGGCTTGTAAATCAATTTTTAAAAAACGAAAACATAAATTCACTAGTGAAGCTCACTATTAAGGTAATAACCCCACTATAAACACTTTTATAGAGTGAATAATCACTTCTTATTGGTCTCATAAATTCAACTTTTCATCTACAGGCTTGTTTATTTACAGCAATCTTCAGTAGATCATTTTCTGACCACTGTGTCTAACATAATTTTTTTAACAATGCACAACAGGAGATATTTAATACAAGCTATACTCTGAATTCTTTATTATTATTTTCACAGCAGCCACAAGGTGATAAATATTGAAAAAGGCACTTTTAGATTCAACCTTCACTTTCAAGTAAATAATTATAAGAAATGTAAGAGATAAAGGCAAATAGAACAAAGAGTTACTGCAAAAAGTAGGCAAAATATAGAAAAATCTCTCATTTGGCCACTTAATTTCACATGTGTTTTTGAATCACCGTGAAAATAGCATGGAAGCTTTCTCTTTACTTAACTGCACAAAACAGTACATCAACTTTCTTGTTTCCTTTTCTGCCATAAAAACATAAAAAATAAAACTGTGAAAGAAAAAGTACTATATCAGGGAAAAAATCTGCCAAGGACAAATTCTCTTATAAAACTTGTAACTCTTTAATTTATCAAAAATAGGTATAACTTGGGCCAATTTTATCATGAAATAAAATGCTAAGACATAAATTAAAGAGAATTATGGGTGTGCTGGATGCCCAGTATAAGTGTGGGTGTGACAAAGTGAGTATTTTTTATGTAATGAAATTTTGGGAAATATGGCCATACATCTTCATTAGCCTTAAAACATTTATATCCTTGACCAGTAAATTCTATTTCTCTGACCCTACCAGAGATTTTCAAAGACCTGTTCAACATTTGGAAGAAGTTTCAGTCACAGAGATGTGGATGGCAGTCATTTGTATAACAGCAACAATGAAAACATCCTAGATACCCAACCACAAGGAGTCTATGGCTCTGTGGCCTGTACAGTGGCTGTAATCAAGTAATCCTGTAATTCCAGCTACTCGGGAGGCTAAAGCAGGAGGATCACAAGTTTGAGGCCATCCTTGGCAACTCATCAAGACTGTGTTAATCAGCTTTCACTACTGTGACCAAAGTACCTAACAAAAGCAAGATAGAGGAAGAAAAGTTCATTTTGGCTTCCTGGTTTCAGAGGTTCAGTTTATGGTCAGCTGACTCCATTGCTCTTGGCCCAAGGCAAGGCAGATATTTATGGTGGAAGGGTGTGGTAGAGGAGAGCTACTCAGTTCATAGCAGCTGGGAAGGGGGAGAAAGAGAGAGCAAAGTGGAGAGAAGGGATGAGAGAGCAAAGGAGGGAGAAGCCTGAGACAGTCGTTTCCAAAGGCACACCCCCAGTGACCTACTTCCTCTAGCCACTGCCTATAGTTACCACCTAATGATTCATTTAAATTCTTAGTCCACCAAATGAATCAATTTACTGATAAGGTTACAGCTTTCGTAACCAATCTTTTCACCTCTGAACATTCCTACATGCCTTATACATGAGTTTTCCAGGGATATGAAAGATCCCAACTATAACACAAACCTTGTCTCAAAGTAAAAAAATTTTTAAATGAGCTGGGGTTGTACATAAGTGGAAAAGTACTTGCCTAGCAAGTGTGCAGCCCTGGGTTCAATCTCCAGAGTTGAAGGGGGAAACAATAAGAATCTATGGTGTATTCTATTCACTTGGTGGACTAATATGCTCTTTATTAAAATTACATTTGCAAATAAAATGTAATAATCCCATAATATTAAAGAAAATTTTCATATACAGAGCTGTACAAAGGCAATTAGATATTAAAGGTGATTCATAGAATAAAAATGATATAAGGAAATCCAGTATCCTTAAAAACCTGAGTGATTGTTTTATTGGGGCATTGAGATTACAAGAATTTATATTTCTATTTTGCTTTCTTGTATTTTACATAATTGTAAAATGCAAAATAGTTGATACCTTGCTCTTGATCATCTGCCCCTGTTTCTCCAACAGTGAAGAAGAGAAGCCTATCTTATCCCAGACCTCTACTGTCCAAAACAGTAGCCACTAGTCATAAATGGCTATTAAATTTAAATTAATTAAAATGGAATTAAATTTAAAACTCTGTTTCTCAGTCACACTAAATACAGTTTAAGTGCTCCACAGTCTTATGTGATTAGTATCAGGAAGCAGATAGAGCATTTGTACTATGGCAGAAAATGCTATTGGAAAGAGCTTCTCTAGAAAACTGATGCCAGTTCTTAGAAGATAAAGGACCACAGAGAGAAGGATCACTGACAATGCACAGGTCTGCAGTTAGTCTGTGCTAAACCAGCAGCCTCAGTCCATCCAGGGAGCTATGCTAAGGATGGAATATGCTGCATGAATGACTGGAGGATGGGTCATCAGCAAGTCACCTATAATTCCTTAGGTACTTTGGCTAGTTTCCTGGGGATGGTATTTCTGGTATCTAATAAAGTCATACAAAAAGCATGTCTTGCCTTCTTTATGAAAGGTACTGGGAAAACTTTTTATTTATAAACATCATAAACATCAACTCAAAATGTATCAAAAACCTAGGAATTAGACCACAAACTAGGCAACTCCTAGAAGGAGACAGAGGATCAACACTCCAGAACCTACAGAATAGGAGGAAAATCTTTGCTAGCTACTCTTCTGACAGAAGATCAATATCTAGAATATATAAAGAACTCAAAAAACTTTACACCCAAAAATCAAATAACCCAATTAATAAATAGGGAAGTGAATTAAACATACATTTCTCAAAATAAGAAATACAAATGGCCAACAGTTATATGAAAAAATGTTCAACATTATTAGCAACTGGGGAAATGCAAATCAAAACTACACTAAAATTTCATCTTCCACCAGCAAAAAATGGCAGTCATCAAGAATACAAATAATAATGAATGAAAAAGAGAATGTGGAGAAAAAGGAATATTTTCACACTGTTCCTTTTGAAGAGACTGTAAACTAGTGCAACCACTATGGAAATAAGTATGGACGTCCCTCAAAAGACTAAGCATGGAACCACCATATGACCCAACTATACCACTTCCCATTATTTTTCCTGAAGAATTACAGTTACCATACTATAGTGATAAGTTCAAATACATGTTTATAGCAGCACAATTCAAAATAACCATGTAAATATGTAAACTATGGAAAGAGCCTAGGTGTCTATTAGTGGATGAATGGAAAAAGAAAATGTGGTTTACATAGCCAATGGTGTTTTATTCAGCCATAAAGAAAAAAAAAATAAAATTATGTCACTTGAAGGAAAATGGATGGAACTAGAGACCAATATGTTAAGCAAAACAGTTCAAACTCAGATCAAAGATCATATGTTTTCTCTCATATGCAGAAGCTAGAGGAAAAAGGAAAAGAAAAGTGGGAGTGGAAGAATCTCATAAAAATCAAAGGGGGATCAGCAGAGGAAAGGTGAAGCTGCGACTCCTTCCGAAGATGTTTCATTTTATCTTTGTTAATAGCTGCAACCTGCTCATTTCTGCTCCTGTAATCAGGCTTGCTTGCAGCTATCGCAGGAAGCAGAACTGCCTGGAGAAAGGGGGGGACATCAAGGCGACTTGCATGAGAAAGTCTTGAAACCCAGGAGTCTGCACTGTATAAAAGTCCTGAGAACAGAAGGCAGTGCTCAGCTTTTGGAGAGGATTCCTCTGAATAAGTTTGCTCTTCTACGTCTCAAAGTGCTGCTTGTCTCTTTTCAATGCCATATTCCATATTTTTCCTTAACAAAGGGACCAGGGGGTGGGAGGTGGAGAAGAAGGAGGGAAGTGCTGGGGAGAGAAATTGGGGGAAATTATATTGTTGTATTATGTGCACATATGAATATGTAACAACAAATCCCATCATTATATATAATGCACCAATGAAAAATGTGAAAAGAGCGGGGGAAAATGTCCTATGACAGCTAAAAGAAAAAAAAACCATTTCTTGATGGTTATGAGCTTGAATAAAACTAGAATTCACCCTAAAAATGCAACAACTTGGCCAACACAGAGCTTTTTTCCATAAAGTTAAAAAAAAAAAACCACTTGTTTATTTTTTTTTTATTTGAGAAACTGTAATAGTGTGAAGCAATAAAAACACAATTCACTGAGTAGTCATTAATGCAAGTTTTATCTGTAACAATATTTGTGCAGCTGTATTCCATTACACATTACACATTACACATTTCCCATTAGAATGTTTATTTAATTTTCTTGATTTACCCTCATTTTTACATGAAGCTGTTCCAATCAACTTTAAATTAATAGGTTGTCCTCATTTTGAATATACATTTGGCTTTTACCAACACAGCCTGCACATTACACAAGGCCAGTTATCTTTGTTGAAGACCTTTTGATATTCCTCAGTGTTTCCACCCTGGAGATTTAAAACTGAATTCTTCTGTCAAGAAAATTGAGGCAGCATAAATTTTAACTAGTAAGACTTAAGTTAATTTCTAGCCACAAAGATCAAATTTTCAGCTTCTGCAAATGCCATTTCCTACCTTGTCCCAACCTCTCCACAAAACAAACTTCTCCAAAATCGGCCATTCCACCATTCATCTATAAGTTCAGTGTGAGTTACTTGTTCCTCCTCAGGAATTGCATTATTTTATTATGTATCTGTTGCTTCAAAAGCATTGAATCATTCTTGGAATACCAAAACTTCCAGGCAGGTTGCCTGAAAGAATTTGACCTTTCAGCTCTGGCAAAATCATGATAATGCTTATGATAAAGCAGTACTGAAACCAAAACTTTTCATTTTACTCATCAATTCCTCTATTTTAGGAAAAACTACATCATTATTTGGTCCAGTATTTTTCAAATTAATTTTTAAAAATTTTTTTAGTTGTAGATGGACACAATAAATTTATTTTATTTATTTATTTTTATGTGGTGCTGAGGATTGAACCCAGTGCCTCATGTGGCTAGGGAACCGCTCTGCCACTGAGCTACAACCCCAGCCCAAATTAACTTTTGTTTATGTTGCAACAGCTACCACATCCCTAAGCCAGACAGTGCTTGAGGCCTCAGGAGTGGTCTGTCTACTCCATAATCTGTGTGCTTTCCTTTCAGAATAGGCATCAGAAGGACCATGCTCCCTTTCTATGTTGCCTGCCCAGAGGAAGTCCCTATGTTTCTGATACTTACTGCATATGTACTAATGATAGAAGGATCAGAGAGGTCAAAGCTAATCTCTACAGCTGACATTCACTGAGGTGGGCAACAAGGCAGGGGAAGAAAGTTATAGGAGGGTGGGTCTGCTGACAAAATATGGTGAGCCCCACTGGGGGAAAGCTGAGTTTGTTACTGGAAATTGTCCATAATTCTGGGTCTCAGGAAAGAATATGGAGTAGTAGAAAGAGGAAAATTTAAGAACAAAGCTATCCATAAAGATTTTGGCAGTGGTGAACACAGGTGTGATTTTAGTCATTCAGATTTTAGTTAGTAGATTTCCTCTGCTCTTCTTTCTTTCTAGCTAAACTACTTACCACTTGTTACCAGCTTGTATCAGAGGAAAGGGAAGCTGGTTTTTCACTTATTCAATGAAAATGGGAAAGGTGTAGAGGAATACTTCTAGCTTGCATTCATTTTAAATTTTCCTCTTTCTACTACTACACCTTCTAGGAACTGGCATGCTTTTCATATTTTTAATGTAAAATTAACAATAATATATATTTAATTTAGCACTGTAGAGATAGCACAATGTTTATGTTTATTAAAACAAAGTTTTAAAATATAGTGTATATCTCTAGTTGAAAATATACTCACAAGAGTCTCTGTGACCCACTGTGCTAGGAAGACAAGGACAAATGGATGTCGGTCCTTTAGAGTGCACATATGTGCAGCATGCCTCATGGGATTCTCAATCCTCACTATGAAGTGGATCTCATCCACAACTCAGATGCAGGAGCATTGATACTTAGAGTAGAGGAGTGATCTGTCCAGAGTCCACAGCTAGCCAGTGATGGGGGTCATATGAACACATGAAGCAGGATGTCCGGACATAGTACGTAATCAATATGATAGATACAACATATAAATTGCATACGTTTTTTATTTTACAACATAAACATTTATGAAATATATATAAATTATATCTTTGAGGTACATCAAAGAGGAATCCACATCATCAGAATTAGCCAATTTTGGCAAGATTTATATTAAGAATGTAACCTAAACTATTTAATTCTGAATTTGAATAGAAACTATATTAGTCATCTCTAACAAAATACAGGTTGAGTAACTATAATTTAAAATTCAAAATCTAAAATGCTCCAAATCCTAAATCTATGAAGCTCAAAAGTTTTAGATTTTGGAGAATTTTTGATTTCAGATATTTGGATTACTGATGTTTAACCAAGTGTATGCAAAATCCTAAATATGTGTGTGTGTGTGTGTATATATATATATATATATATATATATATATATATAAATCTGAAATACATATATATAAAATACATATATATAATCTCTCTCTCTCTCTCTCTCTATATATATATATATATATAGAGAGAGAGAGAGAGAGAGAGAGAGATAAAATCTGAAATACCATGCATGGTCCCAAGCATTTTGGATAAGTGATAATCAGTCTATACCATAGAATTAGTGGTTTGAACAACACAAATTTATTTTGTCACAGATCTAAAGCCTGGTAGTCCAAAGTCAGGGTACCAGCGTGGTTTTGGACTGGTGAGAGTTCTCCTCTGACTTGCAGACTGCCATCTTCTCTCTGTGTCCTCAAATGGTATGAAGAGACAGCGAGCCCACCAGAGAGAGAGAGAGTGAGCAGGCCTTCTGGTGTCTCTTCTTCTAAGACCCACAATCCCATCATGAGATTCTGACCCTCATGACTTCAGCTTATCCTGAAGTCCCATCTCCAAATAGGATCAATGGGGAGTTAAACTTTCAACATATAAATTTCTAGACACAATTCAAACCATAGCAGCAACTCACAATTAATTAGTATCTATAAAAGACTCTAAGGGCTGAGGATACAACTGCAGAGTGCTTTCCCAGCATGTGAGCAGTCCTGGATTCTATCCCCAGCCCCACAAAAAAAGGATCCTAAAACATTTGGCAGTATGTCAGTATGTGGAAACTATTTTATGTACATTGTAACTACATTAATTTATGTTCCTAATGTATGATCCAATGAAAGGAAGACTTAAAAAGTGTGCAGAAAATAAACTAAACTATACTCCTGGGGACATCCCAGAAGGAACAGACAGACAGTTTAAAGAGTCTTTTCCAGAGAAACAGTTTCCTTTTCATTTTTTCATATGGGAATGACATAAAGCCAGAAAAACTTAATTTAATGTTCATAAATTGTCATACCTCTTCTTGACATGGCCATCTTATTGCAGAAGTGATATACATACATCTAAAAATGACAGAAAAGTAATCACACTGTTGATTATGAGCAATCTGCATGAAATACAAAAATTAACCTTCTGAAAACTATAACAGTTTGTTATGGAAGACATGTATGTAAATTTTCCCACCTGTGCTACTTTTTTTATACAGGCCAAACCTAGCAGGAATCTCTAATTATCATACCAGTGGGATGGCAGAACAAGGGTGTTGCCGGCCCACAAATGCAATTTGATTCTCAGCATGACTGCAAGAATGGCAATTTACAACCTCCAACTAGTAACTATGAATATTAAGATTTTGTTAATTTACACAAAGAAGAGCTCATTCTCTTAGATTGTCAGTACAACAGACAATGAATGTTTATGTTTTAAAGACCCTATATTAACACTATACTTGTTTTTTGGTGCTGGACTTGGAGTTCAAAATTTATGGTAGTGATTCTAACAGTTGTTACAGCTCTTGTACATACCTGAGGATCGGGATATCTATCATAATTACTCTGCTCATCCCAGAAAAATATTTCACTTTAATAAGTATCCAAAATTAAAAATTGAGCCATAAAGTAAATGCCTAAATTACAAATGGTTCTAAATTACAAATCTCATAGACATAATATTTGACTGAAAGGAAAACAAGCATAAAAGAAAACATAATGCATCTATCTGAAGTCTAAGAACAGGCAAAATTAATGTACGGTGATACATATCAAGAGGTGGTTATTTTGGGTAAGGGTACAGGTGAAACATCTGTAATGTGATGATCTGAAATCTTAAAATTTGAGTGTTGGCTCAAAAACTTTTGAATTTGGGATCATTTTAGATTTCAGATTTTCCAATTAGGGATGCCAAATCATAAATTCTATGCAAATATTCCTAACTCCAGAAAGCTCCAAAATCCGAAACTCTTATGGGCCCAGGCATTTCAGATAAGGCGTGCTCGATCTGCATCGACTCCACCGAGAGAGGTGGCATGCCTCAGACACATTCTGCATCTTGATGTGGACAGTGAGAACACAAGTACACACAGAGAGAAAGTCTTTGCACTCCACATGAAAGACTTAAATGTTTCACTATTTGTATAATATCCCTCAATAAAAAAGAAAAAAATAGGCCCATAGTATAAATAATAAAAAGAATAATAGATCAATAATACCGGATAACTATCTAATAAATTCATAATTGTCTTTAGCTTTCTTAAAACAAAATTTCCAATGATAACTGCAATTTAGTAAGTACCAGAAGTGTACACACCAGGAAGGTTTTAAAACTCATCTCCGTGTGTAGCACAGCATTACATATTTTACATTTCAATGTGGCTACAACTCCTAATCCTCCTGTCAAGATTCCAACATAAGCCAGGCTATTGATAAAACAATTGCTACTCTTGTAAAGAGTTTTATTTGCTCTCGTTGCCTATCAGCCTAATACATGGGAGAATATATACTTGAAAAGGATCAAGTTCTATAAACAGGACTAAATGATTATGGAGTAGGCATCTTTATAATTGTGTTTTTACTATTTTTTTCCAGTTGTTTCTCAAGGAGTACTGTGGAAATTGAACCATAAAGCTTAGCTTGACAGAAAGGCATTAGCCTACCACACTAAACCACAAAGATAGGAGAGACAGTTATTTATGAAGAAACACCGTTCCCTATTATCCTTCTGAGACTCTACAAAAGGGCTAAATATTGATGCATCTCCAAGTCACCTTTCCCCCACTTCTTGTATTAACAAGCAGGAGTATGTTTTAGATGCTCCTAATTTGTCAAGATCAGGTGAACAGAGCTGTCGTACAGAGCATACTGCTCTCATTGTACAAGGGCTCTGCAACCCTGCGGGCTATTAATAATTCATGGGTCTTTCTTAGTTCACAACAGGGGCATTACTCAGAGGGCATCGCTCTTATTGAGAGAAGTTAACTGCGATGGGCAGATAAACAACACACAAGTCAAACAAGAAGAAGTCTCCTATGAATTTTGAGGACATTAAAGGTCTGTTAAAGATCTCCAACTACAATAGCCATAAAAAAATTGCTGGGCATTCTTCGGGTATGCTTACACTGCTGTTAGGCCAAATCTAGCCATGTTTAAAATCACATCTTTCATATTAACATAGAAATATTTCTAAAATAATTTCACTCTGTTGTATTCACATAGCCAGTGCTATTGGGTATAATTATGGTCTCAGTTCACTGATAAGTTCCTCAAACTAAGCTTCCTGACAGGTACGTGACATCTCCTTCTGGGTTCCAGTATTATCTATTTATCAAAAAAATACATAAGGACCCCAGCATTTCTACGCCTAAAACTATGCATTTTCTAGGAAAGGAATACAGGAATACGATCTTTTATGATCCTCCTCATGATACGTGGAACCCTTGTGTGAAAGCTATGCCAGATAAATTTCATCTTACATAACTGGGGTTATAGACTCAGAAATCTAATAGTGGTAAGGGGGTGTCATACAATAGTTGAAGGCAGCAGAGTGTGGCAAAGCCCGCAGCCTGTGAGTGAATGCCCTGTTAAAAGGAATTTCAGAAAACCAATGAAACTAAAGCCTAAGCAAAATACTGCTAGGCCAAATGTGCATTGTTGAGTGACACAGTTCAGATGGTTGGCATAGGTCAGAAGCCCTTATTCCGAGCACATAAGAACTCAGAATAGGACAGGATGTATTTCTTCATCTGGATGAAAAATATTCATGTGGTTAAGTCAGAATTTTCTTGAAGATTATTTGAAGAAATATACTTTAAATCATTTTAGAATGTAGTCCAATCTAAATTGCTTCAAAGTTTTAACTTTCTAATAGTCAGTAAATAGTAAGCTTGCTCTAGTTACAAGTAATAATACCTAAAACTTACTTAAGAGTCCTGTGTGTAAGCACTTTGTATGCAGTAACACACACAATGCCCATATCAATTCTATGGAGTAGGTACCATTATTACCTCCCTTTCATTGATGGGAACCAAGCAGGTACAGAATGGTCAAGTAGTTTGTCCACTGACACACAAACCAAATAAAGAAGCTGTAACCTAAACTCAAGCCATCTGTCCTTGAAGTCCACATACTTGATGCTCACTGTCTCTTATTCCTTTACTCCACAGGAATACATCAATAAGGAAAAGGAGTAGTTTTCACTCATTAGCAGAACTGAAGCCAATTTTGAAGAGGCTAGTCAATATTCATTCTAGACAAAACAAAACCCTGCCAGCTTAATCCCCACATGAATTACACGTCCTACCACAGTGACCAGATGAGAGTCTCCAGCACTAAGAAAGAGACAACCTGGAGACAACCATGAACTAAGCAAAGCTCTTGATAACTGTAGGTAACAGCCATCCCCTGCACCATAAGGAGTAGGTAAATTCCAATGACACTTCTCATTCTACATGCCAGATGTTAGGGTGCTGTCATGGAAATCCAGCAGAAGGAAAGCCTTCAGAAACAGAAGTCAATATGAAGAACAGGTGTATACAATGTGTATGTTTTTATGGAAGTCCTCAGGAAATCTGCTTGCTTGCACAGGAGCTCCTAATGAGCAATGGCAAATGGCAGATAGGCACCTCCAAGTTTAGAGACTCTCTAACTCCATCCAAACTTAAATTAGGTCACTCCTAAAGACACATTGTAAGCCTGAAAGAATTCAGTCGCCTGTGACTAACCAAAGGAGAGTTAACATACACACTTGAAAACTGTATAAAAAATGAACAACGTTGAATTTTAACCTTTTATATTTTAAAAAAATACAATGTCTTATATGAAATTCTGTAACTCAACTTGAATATAATTACACTTAATATTTTTGACATTATTAATTTGGGTTATATATTCAACTTAGTTACAGTAGGTTTCATGCTGCTTCTTATTAAATGTGAACTTCCAGTCCAACAGGCATTGTCCATGACTGGACTTCTTATATCAGATCTGCATGCATGTTTATAACCGACATTTAGCACCACGGTGATCACATGCACCGAGCTCTAGTTGAATTTGTCATAGGATTTTCATCTTTAAAGCTCTGAAGTCAAATCCTAGTAAATGTCAATATGTTCCTATCATGTCCACACCTGTCAAATGCACCACAAGTCAGTGTAATCTGCAGATAAAAATGAGAAGAAATTGAACATATTTTATGGCTGTTCTGCTTGAGGGAATAAGAATAAAGTAAATCAATACTTCTTGTCATTTCCTGAAAGTACAGTATTCTCCAAGACATTTAGCTGGCATTTGCCCACTTAAACAAGGACAAAACCATAAAAAGAAAGTTTTTAACTCAGAAAATTAGTGCATCAATATTTCTGTGTCAAAGATATTGAAGGAGTAATCAAGCATTACTTCAAAATCTAAAATACATTCTAAAGGTTGGTTGCTCTCAGTAATGGTAACTATCATTAAGAAAATCTAAAATTTCAAAAATGAAGAGTCACATTTAACCTCTTATTATTACCACTGAAATATTACTGAATTTACAGCACCATTTAGAAATCCCAAGACATAATTTTCATTGTAAAATGAGAACTGCAAAAACATTCAAAATCTTTACTTACACAGTATATTTTTCTCATTCATTGTTCCACCAACTCAGCAGGACATTTTTTAGAAATCTTTAGACTCTACTGACCAATATGATTTATGACCTTTGGAGATGGATGCTTCTTGATTACTTTGACACACTGTGTGCACATTTAAATAGAATAGAGTAAAATGCTCAGAGGGTGTCCTCAACGGTCTTTTGTAATTCAAGAAATGATTTCTAAATCTGAGCAACGTATCATCCTGGCTTGAAAATATAAGAAGAATACTAGTTAAAGAAGTTTCAAGTAATATTTAGGAAAACAAAGTATTGATAGTACAATATGATAGAATCAGAAGTACATGGAATTTGGAGTCAGAGAAACTCTTGAGTCCAAATCTTAGAGACCTATTAAATGCTGATCTTGGCAGCAGTTCTGACCTTTCTGAACCTAAGAGTCACTATACAACAGGAAGGTACAAATGGTAGCTGCTGGGAAAATCAAATGAGCATCTAACTATACAAAGTGTCTTGCACAAGGTATCAGCAAATGTTAGTTTCTCTGCTCTTTTTTTAAATTTTTATTTACTTATTTATTTATTTATTTATTTATTACATACATGACAATAGTGGAATGCATTACATTCATACTTATCCATTCACAGCACGATTTTTCTTAACTCTGTATATAAAGTATGTTCATGCCAAATTATGCCATTATACATGAACTCTCTTTTTTAGCATTACAATTCTTAATACACCTTTATACCATAATTTATCGTATCTGTATTTGTATATAAGGTATGTTGACACCAAATTCACATCTTCATACATGTATTTTGGTATAATGATGACCATCACCTTCCACCATCCTTGCTATTCCCCTTCCCCCTCCCTTTCCCTCACACTCCTTTTCCCTATCTAGAGGTAATCTTCCTCCCATGCTCTCCCTCCCTAATCCACTTTGAGTCACCCCCCCACCCCACCCTTATATCAGAGAAAACATTTGGCATTTGTTTTTTTGGGATTGGCTAACTTCACTTAGCATAATCTTCTCTAATGCCATCCTTTTACCTGCAAATGCCAGGATCTTATTCTTTTTTAGTGCTGAGTAAAATTCCATTGGGTATAAATGCCACATTTTTTTTTTATCCATTCATCTACTGAAGGACATCTAGGTTGGCTCCACATTTTAGCTATTGTGAATTGTGCTGCTATAAACATTGATGTGGCTGTGCCTCTGTAGTATGCTGTTTTTAGGTCCTTTGGGTATAGTCCGAGAAGAGGAATATCTGGGTCAAATGGTGGTTCCATTCCAGGGAAAAAGGTACACTCATACATTGCTGGTGGGACTGAAAATTAGTGCAGCCAATTTGGAAAGCAGTTTCTCTGCTCTTTATAAACAAATTGATTGTAGGAAACATGCTAAAAATTTTAAAATTATGGATATAATTATTGACATTTAATAAAGAAAATATGTGCTGTTGCCCATGATTACTAAATTTTATGAAGAAAAACAATTAGAAAAATATTATCAGAAGGCAATTTCATTAAAATCTCTGTGTTTGAGGTCAAGGATCAATTTTAGATTCTAGAAAAAATGTGCTTTTGCTGCATGAGGAAAGGCCAAGCCTACAAGGAGAGGAGTCCCAACCCTCCTCTGCTAATGGAAACCTGTGGTTTTGAGACAGTGGGTGTGTTCCTGTTCCCCAGTTAGGCTTCAAGGACTGAAGAGGAAAGATTGTTGGAGGAGCATTCATAGATTCATGAGGAAATTAGATACCAATTTTGCTGTATTGCTTATTCAAATGATTTGTGATAGGAAGAAATTTTTAAAAAGCAAATTTTAAGTAAGTTTCTGATATTACATTATTTTATCCATAGATTCTTCAGAACATATCACTAAAAGGAAACAACTCTTTTGAAGTATTCCACAATATCAATAACACACCTATAAATACTAATATTTCCTTAATATCAAATTAGTACTCAAATATTTTCCACTATTTCATAATTTTCTTTATTGTTCATTTGTTAAATTCAGAATACAAAAGTTTCCTTCCAAATAATTTAGTTGCCAAGGAGAACTGGTGATTGAAAATGCAGATGATAGAAGATCATACAGATAGAAGATAATCCTTAAGCTTAGGTGACTTGGTCAGAAGAGGTCATTATGATATTCTCCCCAATTCCTGATAATCTCCAAGTTTTCAATAAACTGAAAATGCCTTCAGTTTTCTTTAACACAACATCAAACAGACATACAAAAACAACAAAAAAAGATAGCAATGAAAGTAAATTATAAATTTGAAATTCTTTTAAAAAAAAAAAAAACAATGTCTCAGTTCAAGAAAAAAAAAAAAAAAGGAAACCCAGATCCTCCTACCACAAAGTAACTGACTAGGTAAAATTAATTTATTGAAAAGCAAAGAAAAAATAATTTAATTGCATCAAAATACTAGTAGGATCATTTTTGAAATCCTGTGTTAACATGTATTTTCCAGGCCCTGTGCCAGGCACTAGCATGGCCTAGTGCTCATGGGTCAAAGGCAAACAGACATGGTACACATATGATCTTCTTCTCTCCTTATTACATTCAATTCAATAAGCAAACTTCTCATGTCACTGCCTAAGTAAGGAGTGCAGGGTTGACAAGAAGTCAAATTAACATATTAAGAGCCATGAAGAGCTAAGAAATGGGGCAACACAGGCCACATCAAGCTACCTTGCTTGTTTCTTTTTCAAATGGAAAACACAGGAGATGCTTTGGGAACTTAACTCATTAATCCTGTGCACGTCAAGGAAACGCCTGCACTAATGGATAGGGGTGCTCCCTTCCTGGAGGTCTCTGCAGATGCTTGTTATATTGAAGGAGTGGCAGGCACAAGGCATCCATATCTACTGGTGGTTTCATGTCAATCCATGCCTCTTTTCCCTTTCTTCTTGCTAGCAGAACTCCACCACTATTGAGGGTGGCAATGTGCCTAGATTTAAAAAATACATTTCTCAACTTCATGTACAACCAAGGGCAGCAAAGCGACACAGTCCTTGTTAGTGAAATTTAAGTGGAAGTCACTGGTGGGCTCTGGGGAAAACTATAAAGGACCAACTGATTGTGTACTTTTTCTTCTTAGTCTTTTATCTCTTCTTTGTCTTGCTGCCTATAGATCTGCGTGGCTCACTGGAGCTCAGGAGGACCAGGTCAATCATGAAGAACGGGGGCTCCCCAAGTGAAAGGGCTTCACTTTTCTGCTCCCTGGCCAGAAAGACTAAGATCTTCCCATATGTCTGGGCCACAGGAACTACACATGGCCACAGACTAAAGGATGAAGAGAGGAACTTACTTCCAACGTCCCTCCCTCTCCTGCTCCAGGCCAGCGTGCACACCCCCCAGTCTTGCTGCTTCTTTGCATGCTCCAGCCCCATGGGTAGTCATTCTGCATATGTCTAGGTCATATAGCTACTTTCTTAGATGGGAGATGTGGATTTTAATGCAGTCTAAGTCCTGTAGTTCTTGGAAACAATCCCTTAAATTTCACTCCTAACTATTCAGAGTATAACTCACAAAACCAGACTTGATGATGGAGTTCATAGAAACATTAATATTTTTTGAAGAGCTCTGTATTGTCTGTTGAAAGAGTGGGTTAATCATTTTGAAATTGTTATTAAATACTGCCATGAATGGCTTATGGTTTAGGAGAAGGTTGGCAGTGGTGACATGAGACTCTGGGGATAGACACAGGCTCTGGGCATCTTACAGGTCAAGATGTTTTAGGTTGTCCCAGGTAATGCAATTCAGCCCCCTATTGCCTAACCTGATAGTGATGAGCAAAGTTTGGGGAAGATATTGTGAAACCATTCTTGCCTTTGAAATCATTCTTGTTTTGCTTTTTTTATAGTTTTATTTGAGAGAAAAAAAGACTGACAAAAAATTAACCCAAATAAATACATAATCAATACTAAAATATGGAGACAAAAGGTATGCCAAAAAAACTACTAAACTATGACACAATATACAAAGCTAAGATTAGATAACTGAATCAACTCCTTCCAGAGTTGAAACCCTGAATAGATAACCTCTGGTCAGTTGTAGAACATGATAGTATATACAGTTCACTGGAGATCATTAAGAAGTTAGGCTGACTATGATAAAAGAGAAATAAGAACAAGGATTATAATAGATGAGCTATTTTTTGCCCGTTGTGTCTTTGATTTTTCAATAGAGCATCATATATGAAATAAAAGCCAATTTCAAGAATAGAAAATGCCTCCATGTTTTTAAGTCTGCGTGAATGAAGAAAAGTAAGTTTAAAGAAACTAACTTGGGAGTAAGAAAAGGGATGACAAGGTGCTGTGAGCGCATTCAACATACACACATGGCAAGACAATCTCTCTTGTGCCCACTGTCTACAGCACCGTGCGGGGAACAGCAGAGACTTACAGTACAAAGGCTTGACCATCACAGCGCAACTCCATCCATCTCCTAGTTGAGTGGCCTTCAGCAAGACTTTTATCTAGCTCCTATGTTTGCAAAATTGAAATCACAATATCAAATAGAAGGTATATATTTTGAGAATTAAAATGTAATTCTCATAATTCAAGAAAAATACCCAATGAATAGTAGGTATCAAATATTAACATCTTTATTTTTCATATTCTAACCAAAAACTGGTTAAAATTTCTATTCTAAAATTGCTAACTTACAAAGCCCTACTTCAAACTGATTCATTTTCTAACCATCCTTCAACACCACACATCTTTTTCTCCTATTCTTTCTATTCTTCTCAATTAAAAAAAAATGCTATTCATCTGCCAGGGTCCAATTCAAGTTTCACCTTTAGGTGAATAAGCAATCATTCCAATCCATATTGGGTTTTCCTTTGTTAAATGCCTCATGATATACTTTGTTATATTGATTATTTTGTGTACATTTAATCTCCCCAAATAAAGCACAAGCTCCTATACAGCAAAGTCTGTGTCTGAAACTGGTTTTGTTTGTAAAGCTTCAGCTCTGGCCTCTGACCTCCCTCGGAGGTCAAGAATACCTTGCTGAAAAAGGAATCGGCAATGCCTACCATTCAAACCAAAGGTCTAATATTTTTTTTTTAATTTTTTATTGTTGGTTGTTCAAAACATTACAAATTTCTTGACACACTTTGTAAATTTGTAAAACATTACAAATTTCTTCCACACTTTGATTCAAGTGGGTTATGAACTCCCACCTTCACCCCATACACAGATTGCAGAATCACATCAGTTACACATCCATTGATTTACATATTGCCATACTAGTGTCTGTTGTGCTCCGCTGCCTTTCCCATCCTCCCCCCTCCCCCCTCCCCACCTCTCCCCTCCCCTCCCCTCCTCTCTCTCTACCCCCTCCACTGTATAACCCTGAGGGTCTCCTTCCATTTCCATGCAATTTCCCTTCTCTCTCCCTTTCCCTCCCACCTCTCATCCCTGTTAAATGTTAATCTTCTTCTCCTGCTCTTCGTCCCTACTCTGATCTTAGTTACTCTCTTTATATCAAAGAAGACATTTGGCATTTGTTTTTTAGGGATTGGCTAGCTTCACTTAGCATAATCTGCTCTAATGCCATCCATTTCCCTGCAAATTCTATGATTTTGTCATTTTTTAATGCAGAGTAATACTCCATTGTGTATAAATGCCACATTTTTTTTATCCATTCGTCTATTGAAGGGCATCTAGGTTGGTTCCACACCCAGATACCAAAGTTGAATTTATAAAATTTGGTTTTTTGTTCTTTATTGCCAACTGGTGAGAAATGCAAACTCCAATATGATTATAAGTATAATGAACAAGAAAAAATATCTACTGGTGTGGACTGCAAAGCAATGCTTAAATGAGACATTATAATGAGGGACTGTGAAAGACCTTGTAACATAATATTTACTTAACTATCATACCAGAAGACAAGAATTAAGAATGGAAATAGACTTTTTATCAGAATTGTGTTAGAATCACAAGTAAGAGGTTTAAGTAATCTACAAGGAATTTTTAAATGTGAGAGGCATTCTTAGAAAAAAGAAACTCAATGGGTTAGCACTAGAATTAACCTTATGACAACAACCACTTTCATACAGTAGTAACAATTTTGAATGTGAAAAAAAAAATCAACACACAAAAGTCCAGCACAGCTGTGTGGCACTAAAAATATATAGGGCTTGCAGCAATGTGATAAGAGCCTGTAAAGTCAAGATGATCAATAAGCAAGAATCATTTTTTAGGTCAGGCATAACTAGACTCAATGTTCAACACATCAGTTCCGTCACCATCACTAAACTTTTCTGGTTATCAAAAGCCTAACTTCAAAAACCTCAATTCCAGACAGAAGCACACACCTACACACCTACAAAATAAGACCAGTGGAAGCTCATGATTATATGTGGGGAGTAGTTTCTCTTAGAAGTAATTTCCATGTATCTTCCATTAAAGCACTTAAAAAACAAAATCAATCCAAACTGTTGAAAAACTATAGTACAATGTCTTTGTAGAACTAAGTATCTCCCATATATTGGTGTGTTTTTAAAAAATGAGCTGAAAATTATCTTCACCGTTGTTCTTTAAGGAAAAGAAATTAGGAAAAACACCTTAAAGAACAAAACTTTTATACATCACCATCTACATGAAATCTGCATTATTAATAAACTTCAAGTATTAAAAATGACAAGATGTCAAAGTCAACTTTTCCAAATATCTACCATGATATATTGAGTCTCTGGTTTATTTAAAACTGTTCCTTTGGAAGCAATTAAATAATTAATCAAAAATTCCTCTATTTTGAAAAAAAATATCATATCCTATTTTCTTTATAAATGTTCATTATAAAGAGGTTTAAATAACTCTGATTCTCAGCTAATAATATGCAGGGAGCAGATACATACAAAAGCTTCATTTAGATAAAACAGACAAAGAAAACTACCATTTCCAGATTTTCTCCTTCAGCCCTCCCCACCCACCACCTTGATTCTGCAAACGGCAGAATAAATTAAAGCTCCTTTCTTCTACATCAACTCCTTTGTCCTCTCAAGGTTGCCTAATCATATTCATCTCTTAAAACGAAGTAAGAAACATTTCAAAAGCTGTATTCACATTAAATCAACTTTCTGATTCGTGCATCGCAGGACTAAAGCAATGTAATCACATCTTAAATTGGTTTACAGCAGGCTGTCTACCTTATCCCAGTTCTCAGGACTGATGAAATGAATAGTTTTAAAATAGCACTTTTTGAACTGACATGTGGATTAATAGTGCATAATTACCTCAGTGTTGACGAGTGAGAGATGTTTAACTCCTTAAAGGAGCTTCCCTAATGAATCAGTGCCACAGAAAGGCTCCACCGCATGCACACTTTTGATTGATATCTAAAGGGACTGGTGTAACCATAAAGGCATGCTAAAAGTCAGATTTTGGAATCACTTAAGTAAAATGAAATGAGTCAACATCTATCTAATATTCGAATGTTTGCTTAAGATTTTACTGTGGGTTTTGATAGTATTCTGGGTATTGATTACTTGAAAAATCTTATTTTATATTTTATTTGTCTATTAAGAGACATTCAACCTTCACCTACATTACAGCAAAACAAACCTTGATATTAGACTCTCTCTAACTTGAAAGTAAAAATTAAGCCATTGGATTTAAAAAGCAGTCCAGGGAATGTTTGATTTGAAGACTTCAATGAAATCAACTACAGTACAATGAAATAAACCTCTACTTTTTAAGTAGGAAAATTTTAATACATGTAAACATTTTATAAAGATTTTATCTTTACCATGTTGAACTTTAAAAATGTTTTATATTCATTCCTTGTCTCTAATCCATGTTAATTAACTTGTAACTGTGTTGTTCAATTCTGTTTTAAATCCTGTGGGTAACACCAAAACAGATTTATGTCTAAATACGTGGAAGAGAGAACACTGAACACATTCTCGGCAGTAGAGCTAGGCAGATGAAATGTGATACAGGACAGTCCTAGTTTACACTTTGTTTTTGTATATGTCCTTCACATATGCCAACTGCTTAGCTTAAGTGGGTCAGGCACAGGCCTAAGAACTTCAGACTTAACCTGATGGCCTCCTAGGAGACGACACTGCAGCATTTTGCAGACAAGGAGGCTGTGCTTATGAAGACTTCTAGCCCATAGTTGCATAAATGGCAATTAGGCTCCACCTAATTATGAGCTATGAAAACTGGGATAGAATCCACACACGATGTGCCTGGCAAATAGTTTTCCATTTAGTTTATCTTTGTAATATCACCATTGTTTCCGCTGGCAGTAATATGTGGAGAAGTTTGATTGTGTTGTTATTCTTTCATCCATTAACACGTTCAACAGTCAGCTAAATGTCAGCACTCTCCCAGGTGTTGAGACTACAAAGCCATCACAGACATCAGACCCTCTGACCAGTCATTGGAGGAAGGGGACTTACTTTGTAAGTAAGGGCCTCATTTAAGAGAGAGGCAGGGACAGGAAACAGTTGAACTTGGGACTTAAGGCATATTTTTGCTCTGGTACCTTCAGTCTCCGAGACAAAAGTGTGAGGACAGTGGCAGCCCCAGGTCTTAGAACTAACAGGACAGCCAGAGCAGGCCATGCACTTCACCTGGGCAAGAGGGGCCACATCAGGCATGGGAAGCCGCAGGAGGTAGTGGCCAGAACGTCCACCATGAGAGTGTGGTGTTCTGGAAGAACAAACAGCCTTAACCTTCCTATAGGAAATCAGGACCTCCCACATGCACTCCCTCCCAGGGACAAACCCTGTCATTTCTCCCCACTAACTCTTAGAAGACTGAACATTAGAAATTAAACTAGATAGATCATCACTGTCAGCCAAGTTCTGGGCTTCAGCCTTTCTTGGGTTTACTGTAAAATAATTAGATATGTGAATGTCTCAGCCCATTCTAGATTTAAATTTGGGAATAATCAAACCAGGTCAAAGTTCATTGGAATATTCTGCTAAACTGATACCTTAAAATGTTTAGCAGAAATGCCTTCTGAGTTCAAAAAATGCAGACTAAACATGAACTCTTAAAACATTATCAGTAAGAAATTTTAGTGTTATGATATTTTATAAATATCTAGAATAAAAATGTGTTCTAGATAAGAAAAAAAGCCTTGATTTACTCATCTGTAAATATCAGAGATGATGAGAACTATCATTTAACAAAAAAGTCACTATATATGAATTGGCCAGGTGAGATAGAGCACAGAGCATGAACTAGAAGATGATCACATCAAATTTATAAAACAAAAAAACTTCAAGACTTCATATTTTATTTATATCTATCAAAAAATATCTATCAAAAATATCTGATATATCTATCAAAAAATCATTGTCTTGTTCATCAGTTTTAAATTTAATCAATTCATCTTATTCCATTTGTCAACTGTATAGAGATATACATTGAAAGAAAAGGTATTAAGATACAATGTAGCATCTCAAAGGTAAAAATGTTTTAGACATATCTATATCACAACATCATTTGCAATTGGAATTTCATTGATGTGCAGGGCCGATCCAAACATTCTGGGCCTGAAATCCTGCTTGAAATTGGAAATGTCCTTAATTAATATTATGTCCTTAATTAATAATATTAATAACCTGGTACAACTCTTTAAAGAAGACATGTTCTCAAGTATACAAATCTAGATATGCCTATCTCTAAATTGACATTTAGCAAGCAATATCCAACATGAAACTGGGGAGAACAATTGTTAGTCATGGGAGAACAGCATCAAGCATGAAGCCTGGTTCCACAATTAAATTAAAAATTAAAGCCAGGCACGGAGGCACACACCTGTAATTCCAGCGGCTCGGGAGGCTGAGGCAGGAGGATCACGAGTTCAAAGGCAGTTTCAGCAATAGCAAGGCGCTAAGCAACTCAGTGAGACCCTGTCTCTAAAAAATAGAACTACAAAAAAGGGCTGGGGATGTGGCTTAGTGGTGGGGTGCCCCTAAGTTCAATCCCTGGGACCACCCACCCAAAATTAAAATAATGCATTAACAGCTTATAAAGTTTACAGTATTATCTGCTCTGTGGCACTGAGAGAATCAAATGACTTTCTTGGCCAGGGAGAATTCAGGTTCAATTTTAAAGTCCCCATTCTGTTACCCTCAGTCAGCTCTGTAGGAAGGTAATTATCAGGGCTTGAGGGATAGTCCCTGCAGTTCCCTAGAAGTCAACTCATGAGCTAAATTAAGGCACTTAGAGGTAAACTCTCAGGCTGTGCAGAGCCTGGCTGTCTGATTCCCGTGGACTCCTGCGCAGAGGACTAAACACTCTTGTTTATTCAGAGAGTGGAAGAGAACAGGGCAGCAGAAACACAGCTTTCTATCATCGCCTTCAGCTCCTGCTAATCAATGGGAGTCACACAGCTAACAACCTCTTGCCATGGTTTTAAAGTGCAAGTTTAAGTGTTATTTCATTGTAGTGTCCTTGTATTGGAAAGCGTTTATTATGGAGTTTCAAATTTACCTGAATGTTGGGGAAAAAGCCACAGCAGGAAAGTGGCCATTGTGAGAAAAGAGGACATAAAATTCAAGCCATGAATTAAAGAGGCAAATGAAGGCACTCTCTTCCTTTATTAGAAACAGAAGAAACAGATTGTGCTCGTCTTGCTTAGGGCCACAGGCACACTGCATGGAGTGCAGCCAGCATCAGTCACACTCAGGAGTTCTGCTCTGTGAAAGAGGAAGCCAGATGGGCTATTTACTTTCAACAAGATAATTCTGGAGGAAATTGTTATAAGTCAAAGAAACTTTTTAGCTTCATCTGCTATTTTATCCTCTAAACTGAGTCAAGAGGCAAAAATGAGGGTTCTGTCAGGAAAGAAATAAGAGACCAGGCAAGAGAATTCTGGAAATAAAAGAAGGAGCAGCACAGGATGGGGCAGCAGGGCTGTCCGAGTGCATGTGCTGCAAGGCCCCTCCACCTGGGAGTTATTCACTGCCACCCTGGACAAGGTGTGCCACCTCTCTGAGATCAGCTTCCTCAGAGTAACAGGGGTACAACAGTCGTCTCACAGAGGTAGTGAAGATAAAGTGGTACACATCAGGTACAGCACTTAAAATACAATACACAACACGAGCACTCCATAAAATCAGTCATTATTTTTATTCATTTATTTTCTCTATTTGCAAAATGTAAAGGGAACCTACCAGAGATCTCGGTAAAGACACAGATCAATGACTGAACAATTCTTAAGAACATTTCAAGAGCTAAATGCTACACCAATCTACTGATGGAATAGATATGTTTGAAAACAAACTTCTCTTTTATTTGATACCACAGAGAAAGAGTAAAGTAATCGAGATAATTTTATCTTTGGATCAAAATTTTCAAAGAGATTTTTCTACCTAAAATTTACTTCTCAAGGAACATAGAAAAGTTCATTAAATTCTGAGTTGAACCTCTGGTATATATAAAGGATGTCTCCCAGTGAAAAAAGCAGAGAATTCCCTTTCAAAGCTGCAAATAATGACTACTGGGACAAAATCAGGAGAACACTAAGGAAAAGCATCCAGCCCCCTCTCGGTTAGAAAGCACAACATATAAATGTTATTTATTAAGCCAAATTAAAAGTTCAAATGAAGTTGTGGGGTGATTAGGCATTCATGTTAACCTACTTTTCTTTTTATAATTATAATATTATTTAATAATCATTGGTGAGTCTAAGAGCATAAAAGACACTCTCCAAACAAAGTAATATGCAAAGTATACTTGGTCTACTGTATTTACCATAGCAAGAAAAAGTATTATTCTCCTTTTGAAGGGAAAAAGTCCTGAGAAATCATTGATGTAGTTTTCAAAATTTATTTATGGCTCTGATAAGACAAATACAAAAGGAAACAGCATATTTTAAAGCTATTTAGGAAATCTACAAAGAATTGTTTAAATTTTTATATTCCTAGTGACTCAGTCCAGCTGTACCCCCTCAAAAACAAATAAATATTGACCATAAGAATATCTGAAAACAGTGTGAGAAAATACGTCTATATCTATGCTAGAAACTTACAGACTTTATGCCCCAATTAAGACCAGCAAATAAAACGAGAAGAGTCTGCAAGAAAGTGTGTAGGATGGAAATCGTATCTTTGTTCTATTATCATCTAAAAAGTTAATACAAAATAAAATCTCCCTAAGTACCACTGAGAGGCAAGCAAAAGAAAAAACAATTTTATATTTTCAATAATCTAGAAATGAGCAGGAGAGCTGATTCCCTTGAAAACAACCTACTAAGACTTTTCTGATACTGATCCTAAACAATGATGATATATTAAGTGAAATGTAAAATGGATCATTCTCTTTCTCTTCTACACCTTGAATTTCCTCCCACTTTAAAAATATTATTGCACAAACTCAAAGGTCAAAAATCTAATAGCCTTTGCTGTTCAGTTTCAGACACTTTTGTAACCCCATTCTGGGTAGCTTCAGAATAAAATCCTACCTGCTCTGATACAGATAAAGAGCCTCTGGAGCACCAGTCTTCCCTGGTGCCTTACATCCTACTTACTGGGTATGATAGCAACAATGCTGTCTACAGGAGGAATGAAAATGGGCCCAGAGGTTAGATTTGGGGGTATGAAAAAAGTTTTCAAGATCTGGGAGACAATATTCTTGTCCAAATGAGGGTCACTGAGATGGTACCTGAGTCCTCCCTGTACTGCCTATTAATGAAGATAAAAGAGATAGAACTGAAACAAGCTATACAAATGGCACCTTGGTCCTTGTTGTTCACTAGTTCTCCATTTCAGTGTGGAAGTGGGAATGCTACCATGATCCAAGGACAGCAAGGCCCAGCACAACGCTATATGGGTGTAGTTGCTTATCTGAGGAATTCCCAAGGTTGAGACAACAGTGTCAATAATAATGACCTTTTTACCTGACATAGGTCCTAGAGGGAACCATTCACACTAAGTTCATTTGGTTGAGCTCCAAGTGGGCAGCATCTTGGAACCAATAGTAAATGTGCCTTACTGACTGACATGCAGTGAGTTATATCTTTCTCGCACTATTAGATCCTTCTCTCTACTCTGACCCCAGCTGCTACAGGAAGAAAGATAACTTGGCTCTCTCTAAGGTCTCTCCTCCACAGGAATCTGAAAGCCATACACATCCAGAAAGTATGATGGGAAAGGGAAGAACCAAAACTGTTGGATACAGGTATACAAGTTTCCATTCCACCTGATCCATGAAGGGAAATGACAGCGAATTCAACTGATAAGGTCTGGTGCCTCTCAGAAGGTGCAGGGAGCTGAGGCCCTTGAGAAAGGTCTTTGGGCTGTGGCAGTGGTTCCAATAACCAATCATACAATAAGAACTGCTGTATATAGAGAGGTCAGTGCCCATGCAGCAGCGTCACCTTCATAATGGTGTCACATAGTACATCATTCCCTCCCCCCCCCCTCTCTCTCTCTCTCTCTCTATATATATATATATATATATATTTTTTTAACAATACCTATAACCTATTTAGTTAGTTGCCATAACAGAATACCACAGACTAGGTAATTTATAAATAATAGAGATGCATTTATCTCCAAGTTCTGAAAGCTGGGATGTCTAGGGCTTGGTGCTGGCATCCATGAGGGCCTTCTTGCTATGACCCAACTTGATGCCATGTATCACATGTTGAAAATGGGCAAAGCAGGAGCCAGAGAGAGCTCATTCTGGTAACAAAGCCACTCCTAGGATAACTCACTAATCCATTCACTTGTTAATGAATGGGTTAATCCATTCCTGGGGACTTTACTCATGGCCAATCACCTCACCAAGGTCAAACCTCTCAATTACCATGAACATATGACTTTGGGCATTATATTTCTAACAGGTGGACTCCAGGGAACTTACTCAAACCATAACAACCTGTGATTAAACTTTGGTGGAAAATGAACACCTGACATTCTCATTTGTAGGTGGTCTACTTGCTGGTCAAATGGAAATGGTATATTAAAAATTCAACAGTCTAGACCATGTGTGATGGCACACGCCTATAATGCCAACAGCTTAGGAGACTGAGGCATGAGGATGCAAGTTCAAAGCTAGACTCAGCAACTTAACTAGGCCCTAAGCAACTTAGTGAGACACTAAGCAGTTTAGCGAGATCCTGTCTCAAAATAAAAATTAAAAAGGGGTGGGGATGTGGCTTCAGTGGTTAAGTGCCCCTAGATTCAATCCCCAGTACCAAGGCAAAAAAAAAAGCAACAGCCTGTCCCTACCTTCATTTTAGTCTTATATGAAAAAAACAGCAGCTTCCCTGTGCAGGAATCATCCCCAGTTCTCCCACCAGAAACAAGGTGTTGGCTCCTAGGGCTCTCAGCGGCTCCCTCCTTCAGTGTACTGAAAAACAGCAGTCATCCAGCCCCACTGACAAGCCTAGGAGACAGACTCTGGGAGGGGCCAGTCAACACAAAGGTCTAAATTGAAAGCTGTCACCTTTGTCAGACAGTGACCCCAGGGTCCAAGCATTTGATATTTTATAGACTCCTGGATGGCTGCTAATGGCCTGTCTGGTCTGCCATTTGGCAGATTAAAGAAGGCCCTCTACAGGGCCACAAACTGTGAAAACAAGTTACTGCTGCTGATCAGTCTTGGTCACCAATACAGATAACCATAGTTAGGGTCCACTCAGTGGAATTGAATTAGACCAACTGGATCAAACTTATTGTAAGAAACCAATATGGCTGGTCTGGAATCATTCTGTCACTGACAGTATCTCCCAAACATGGTCCTACCTCTCATACCTGGGCAAGCTCAAGGACTGGTGTAACCTTGTTTCAATCTGACTGATAGAAATTCACAGGCTTCTCCCAACTCTGGGTTTTAGGTTATGGCAATCTAGACCTTGGCTACACAGTGACACTGTTCATGTGGCCTTAAGGAAACCAGTGCAATAGGATTTCAATTAGTAGAACAACAAATTCCAAACCACAATAACCTTTGTGCTCTATGTGGGGGAGAGGGAGCCACGGAATGGCTCTTCACTGGACATGAGGTTGCTTTCTGGAACATGTACCGCCCCATTATGATGGCCAATGGTATTAAAAATCAGCAAGACATTTTAAACTACCTTGTGCCAATTATATTAGCTAATAGACTTGACTTTCACTGTATGAATTAATACCCACTTGGATTTATTCATGGTAGCCTGTATCAGAAACTTTGGCCAGATGTAGAGGCAGGAAAAGGTTAGTCAATACTGCAGGTCGGCCTCATCCTGCTGCTTTGGATCCTACAGATACCAGTCCTAATTAAATGCTATCTGAGACAAGCCGAATAGATTTGGTTCCAGCTTCTCATCATCTGATTAATCAGAGTGGCCATGGAGTGGCATATTCACATGAAAGTTCACAAGAAGCCAAGATGGTGTAGGATGAAGTTTGGGAAGAAAGTATCTCTCAAATTCTCCACTTCCCACTGGTTATACCATGACTGCATAATCCTTACTACTCTTTTACCCTGGTCACTTCTCAGGGTTGTCTGTCACTGATAAGTTTTAGAAATAGATGATGTTTATCCCTAAAGAGTAGGTTGCTTACTGCTTGCTATAAAAATTGTAGATTTTTTTTGTAATCTACAATTTGTATATACTCCAAGTTCAGTGTTCCTCATCTGCAGTGCAAACCTACTGCATGAATAGATCCTTCTGGCCATAGCACATCACATTTGGAGGCAAAGGAAACTGATGTAAACATGATGATACTTACATAACTTGCTGAACCATAGTGATGAGGTACTCTGTCTCTAAGTCTTGTGTCTTCTGCCAGCATCCATGATATATTTAAACAGGCTAGTTTACTTAAAGTATGGACGTACAGCAAATATCAAATCTCAGATATAGCATGCTTATCTCCATCTTAAACCACCTTTGGCACATAACAGAAAGACCAGTTCAGGCAAGCACTTCAAACCTAATGATCACATATGAAGTCACACAGATGTCCTAAAGTTGACCCACTCTTTCTAGATTCTTCAATGTGAGCAAGAGGAAGCTGTTAACACTCAAATGTCAAAACAAGGATCACTTCTGTATCTTCAAGAATCTAAACCAGCATGTGGTTCTTCACAGACAACTGAGGTTCCTCACTTCAATTCTAGTTCCTCCGTAGTAAAATCCCTATGAAGGGCAATATTACTACCACTTTGCTACACTGCAGGGTGGAGGAAAAAAATTAAGCATAGGAGATACTCTGATATTGTAGTTTGGTAAGAGAGGTGATATGCGATATGGTATCGATGGAGAAGGAAGAGGATAAGGAATCTACTAGGCATCTGCAGGATATAGTTTTTAATTCAAAACTTGATTTCAAAAAAGTACAATAAATCTCTGGGCATGGTGGCATATCCCAATAGCTTGTAAGACTGAGTCAGGAGGACGTCAAGTTCAAGGCCAATCTTGAAAATTTAGCAAGGTCCTAAGCAATTTAGCAAAACCCTGTTTTAAAATTTAAAAATAAAGAGAAAGGGCTTGGGATGTGATTCAGTGGAAAAGTACCTTTGGGTTTAATCCTTGGTACCAAAAAAAAAGTACAATAAATAAATCAAATAGTATACCTACCCTCATGGAGACAGAAGAATGGTAAGAAGACCATTATTTATAAAATTGCACATCTGTCAGAGGGGAGGGAAGGCAGGAAATGTATGCCAAATTCAGGAAATTTATTTTCTATTGTCAAAAATCCTATAAAAGTAAAATATTTAGGGTTTAAAATTCACCTTCAGAAATTTAGAAGACTCAGATATGTTACTGATTTTTGTTTTGATTACAGGATGATAATTTAACTGGAAGAATTATATAAACCAATTATTAAAGTACTACAATGCTATGTCCAGACTTCAAGCTGAGGGAATATCAAATGTTCTCAATATATATTTGAAATTTATTACTTTATAACTTACATGATTAAAATAAACTGTCCTAAAAATTAGGAAAATTCACATTGCTTCTGAAGGTAATTTCATATTTGTCTCCATAATTCATTAAAAAGTAAAAATAAATGGCTTTCCAGAACAACCACAGACATGAACTTGATGGATGATCATTCTTCTGCCCCCTGTGAGCAACGATTAAAAAAGTGGCCATGTTTACTGAGACTGCTCTGAGTGCTCACAGACAAGGAGGCTGCTGGCACGTCCCAGGATTTAATTATGTGGAGGCACTGCTGGAGGGGCGCTTGCCTATGGTAAACAACACCACTTCTGATTTCCAACCAAAACTTTAAAATCTAAACCTATCTTTTTAAACAACCCGAAAGAACATCTTTACATCTTTAGAACAATCAGGAAACAACGTCAGACTCTGGCTTTGTTGTCTGTCACCAGGTGTTTGCTGGGCAAGGTTGAGGAGGAGGCACTTGAACCTCCAGACTGAATGATCCCGTCAGAGCTGGCCAAACACTAAAGGCCTGAAAATACATCTGCTTTTCTCATTTAAATAAATAAATAAATAAGCAACCTCAGAATAATTAAAATAAATTCCTGCCCAAATTAAATTGCCTTGAAGTTTTCTCTACAAGGCTTTGGGCATTATAAACACCCCTCCACTTTGGCTTGTCATGTTTCCTCAATCACACAGTAGCCTAGAATTAAATTGAAATGATTGAATCAAGGAAAATCAAATTTTTTAACATTTAGTTTCAGTAATGTGATTATGAAGCTTTTAGTGACATTGTAATTACTTTGAAGCTTTGAGCATATGTTTCTACTGTGAGTATTCCATAGAGAAAAATTGCATTAGGAAAGCAAGTAAATACAGTAAATACAGACCCCAATGAAGGGGAAAAAAAATCACCTTTGTTAAAAAGTTAAGAGCTAAAGGTGAAAAAGAAAGAATGTTCATGTGATTTATACTCTAAACATCCTACATACAGTCACCACTTTAAAGTCCAAGTTTATTCCAAAATTAAACTAATTGAAGAGCTTCCCTAATAATATTAGAGATACACTAAGGAGAAACAACAATAGAGAATGGGGGGAAAAGAAAAAAAAATGTCCACCATCATCCTTGGGTCATCGTCCTTGGGTTAACTCCAATTTTTTACACAGGAAAATGTGAGAGACTAAAACCTCTCATAAAAATCAATGGGTTACCTCCTCAGAATACAAAACATTTTAAATGTATTTTATATTTTCCCTCATCAAGCAAGGTAGTTACTTCCCCTCCATATTCATTTTTTTCATCTGTTTCAACAGTTGGCTGGGATTCTGCTGGGTTTCCCCACAAAGACAAAGGGGATGAGGCCCCACCCCAAAGTAAGTACCAACAGAGAGAATCCTTCAAAAGACACTGAAAACAACAAAGGAGAGGCAGACACAGCATGGCCTCTCCTCCAATTCCTACTTGGTCACATTTACCAACTAATTAAGCACACGTACTCTTCTTTCCTCAAGAACCGATGCCAAAAAGTGAACCCACAGAATTAGGTCTTTAAAGTTCAGCAGGAAATGATTCTGGCACAATAACCCAAAGTACACAAACTTTTGAAGGGTGTGTTTACTCTGATTACATCAAAGTATAGGTAATTGTCTTCACGACTTGAAGACCCTAAGTGGGAAGTGGTGTGAGGCCTGAGGGTGCTTTACTAAGCTACTGGAATTTCCAATTTTAAATGTGAATTCACTTCTTTCTTTCAGCCACAGGCCCAGCCACTGGCTACTACCTTGGAGGAGACCTGATCCTTGAAGCTGTGGTAACCTGCCCACTGACCAGGGAAGCATTAAAGTTTGCTTCCTCTGCCCAAATGCTCCTCAG
This sequence comes from Marmota flaviventris, assembly GCF_047511675.1. Classification (NCBI taxonomy): domain Eukaryota; kingdom Metazoa; phylum Chordata; class Mammalia; order Rodentia; family Sciuridae; genus Marmota; species Marmota flaviventris. Next base: position 5,570,435 of record NC_092503.1, on the reverse strand, counting down.
AATTTAACAAGCACCGTCTGTCCATTTGTTGCCAATATGCTGCTCTTTATTAAATTGGGATAGAACAGATTAGCATGGTTATAATATCCATGTTAACCAAAAGTAAGTGAAATTTAAAATGGCCCTGCTGCCAAAGTTACCCTTCTAAAAGTAAATTGGAGCATGCCCATCCCCAGCATTAAGACCAAGGGAATCCTCATCACTCAGCATGAAACCCAAATTCCCCAGCATGGCATGGAACACTGCCCTGAGCTGCCTTCCACTCTTCTCCCTGATCTCACATCACCGTGCTCCATGCTCCTCGGCTTTCCCAGCACAACCTCTGTGAACAAGCCTCCAGTCTTACTTGCCAGACCCTCTATTTGAAATCTGTTTTCTTTTTTTATCTCTTAGGAGATCACTTAGCTTTGAAGGTCCATCTTAAATAAATACTACCTGTGCTAAAGGCTCCCCTGCTGGGTCACACAATTAAACACACTTCCATTGTAATGTTGATGACTGTTGATAATGATTTTACATGTGAGCACAGTGTAGTCACTTCAGCATGACTTCCAGTGTGAGTAAGCTATGCAGGCTCAGTCCTGATGCATACAGGTCCTATAACAGGGTCTCCATGTATTTCCTTACTTCATTTTGCTAACAAAATGCCAATTTTTTTCTTTTTTTACCAATCAAATTCTGTACCTATTCTTAAATTTTGTTTCATATTTCCTTTAGATTTTTATTAACAATGTGTAATGGAATGTCTTTCCAAATGTTTCAGCAAAAACTGCTTCAAATTCTACCGACATCTTTAAATTTCTGAAGGAAATTGAGCTACAAGATTTTGTTCTTTTGTCCTTCTCAACTTTACTAGAATTTATTTAAAAATTCTAACTGTGTAATTTTCAACAAAGCCAGATTAGCTATTATTTACAAAGGGCAGGACAATGTTAAGCTATTCCAAAGGAGCATTAAGTGTCTAACGTTCACAGTAAACTCTCAAATCAGAAAGCAAAATGTACATAAAATGGTTATTTGCTCCTGCTTTCCCTGATCATCTGCTGTAATGTGAAGTCATATTTCCTGTCAAAAGCATAACAAAGCTTCCCCTTCTCTACAGGATACAAATTAGCAACCTGGTACATCAAATTACCCAGCTGTAATTCACTACTTCAGTCCAGGAGAATATCCACATGTTCTTTTGCCACCTGGGAAAACTACCTTGAAAAGTGAGCTATGCCCTTGGCCACCTTTACCAAGTAGTCCATGAGGAGAGAGAGGGAGAGGGAAAAAAATAACCAATTAGACTCCTCACATGCAACCTAACTGTGTTACCTTTAAATGACCTCAGAAAGGGTGCAATTGAGCAGTATCACCATCAATTCAATGGGTTCCATCTGTTGTCCTTCCTTCATAAGGCACTTAACAACCATGCTTACAAATGGCAAAGCATTACTGGTAATTGGTGGGCTAAATAATGGTCACCTGATATGATGCAAGGGACTTTGCAGATGTGATCAAGTTGTGGATCTGGACAGCTGGAGACTGTCTTGGTGGTTCCTAAATATAACCACATGGGTACTTAGAAGAGGAAGGTGGATAGAAGAGCGGACTGCAGCAAAGGGGAAGGAGATGAGACCACAGAGGCGGAGTCCAGCGAAGGTGTCAGGAGCCAAGGAATGCCAGCAATCTTGAGTAGGAAGACTTCACTGTGGCTTCCAGAAGGAACTAGCCTGCTGACACCTTGGTTTCCACCTCTTAATATTCATTTTGGACGTTTAGCCTTCAAAAATACAGCAGAATGGTGTGTGGTCCTTTAAGCCACTAGACTGTGGTGATTTGTAAGAGCAGCAACAAGAAATTAATGCAGCAATGGAGACCTTACTTCACAGAACATAAGTTGAACAAAGTTAGATACTTAAGAAAGTAAAGTTCTGGTTCTAATGTTTATTTTCCTGACAACATTATATTTAACCAGCTCATGAAATCATCTAAAGTAGGCTGCCACTAAAAATTTATCTGATATAGTTTATCACAAAAGTATAATCACTTTGGTACACATTATAACAGTGATGCATTTGTCCTTTTCTTAAGATTCTATTTATACCATGTTGTTTTTGTTACTTCCAAAATACTGTATACTTAATGTGGAATATCTGAAAACACAGAAATCAAAATGAAAAAAAAAATCCCACAAAGCAAACATAATAATTTGGGAGTATATTCCTGATAATGCTATCTACCTCTCAGTTATGGTAACTGAACTCTTATACTTTTTAAAAATACAATTCTCGATTATTAAGAATTCACACATATTTATCCAACCTTAGATAATTCATGTTTATCACTGTTTAAAAAAAATAAAGAAATCACATCACCTTTAGAAACCTGACCTCAAAGGCCATAGCACCTTCTCTGACTTCACTTGTACAATTTGCACTCTATGGGCATAAAATGATTAAAACTGTTTAGAGAAGCCAGAAGATATTATTACTAAATTTATACACAAATAATTGTGAATGAATTGATCCAGTGAGGAAGTTCCCTGGAAGTTAGACCCTCCCCAATAAAATATATTCTAGAGCTGTCTCCCACTACCAATATATATACATACTGGGGAGAGAAAACAGGGAGCACGGGTGGGCATTTTAACTAATGGCTTGTTTCACACATTACAATCTTCCCGTTTCATCTATGAATATTGAACAAGTGTCAGGTGTTGGGTTCCCTCCTTTCTATGATCTGAACAACAAATCTACTCTCCAGATACAATAAGTATTGAAAATCACAATGCAGTGACAAAGGGTTTCATCTCAGGTCACCTTAATGTACTCAGATTCCCCAAAACACTTATTGATATGAATGACGGGTGCATTCATCAATTGCATAAGCAAATAATGAAAATGCCTTACAGTTATATCTAACATCTATAGTTCCTAATCCTAACTTCTTATTCCTCATTTGATGAGAGTAGAGGCACATAGGACAGGGGAGGGTGAACACAGATTTTCTTCTCTAACATTAGGACTCTAACATGAACTTTCATGGGGAGTCCCACTTGAGTCTTACAGTAAATTTGCAAACTCAAGAATCCATCAGTACTATTAAAAACTCAAGCAGTTGTCCAAGAGTGTGGCCAGGCATGTAAGTTATGAGGTATCCTAGAGGAAGAGCTCCATTCTGCACTGCTCAGGTGACTCAGCAGCAGAGCTGTCTCAACATTGTTCTCTCCGTGTAGAGAAGAAACTATAAACAGCAGGTGTAAAAACTATAAACTTGAGCAGCATGTGTCACATATCAAGGGACATGCAGATTATTTTCTGAAAAACAAATACACTTTAAGTTTTAGAAACATAAAAAATACCTGTGAGGGAGATTTTGCTAAAAATTAGAAAAACACTTTTTTTTTAAAAAAAAAATATGGTCTTTAATCACAGATTACTTAATGATATAGCAAATCAATGTTGTTTCCTTAAGAAAATCCATCTCCCACTCCATAGCCACCCTATCATTCTGCAGACACTGTTAGCACTTCACCTGGACTTGTTGGCCCTTGTGGCGCCAGGCTGCAACTTTCCACTACTGCCATAGCCATTTTCCTAAAACACAATCTATCTGGAAGATTCTTCTTTATACCATGGGTCAATGCCTCCTCCTTACCATAACACTTAATCCCACTCCCCCGACATGGTTTATAGGCTGCTTCCTTCCAGCCTCACCAGGTACCCTTCACTCTAGTCACTCTCCCTTCAGGCCTCTGTCTATGTCCTTCTCTCCTTCTAGAAAGACACCTTCACCTAGTTAATTCACATTGTCCTCCAGAACAACTCAAATGGCTCCACTGGGAGACCGGTGGATCTGACAGGCTCCATTAGCTGCATCCTCCATGCTTCTTTGTATACACCTGTATCATGATACTGCCATTTAGGTCTGCAAGTCTTCCTTTTTCTGCGTGTCATCTGGGCTATGAGCAAGGAACTGACAAATAGGAGTTGCAAAATCTTTGCTGATTCTAAAGGAGGAGCTAATTGCTTCAGATTGGGAAATGGGTGAGAGGTGAAACCAAGTAGAAAACTTAAGAAAAACTATATATAAAGTTGGTGTCATTTGAAATAGATCTTGAAAGGATGAACAGTATTTTCCAGATGTACAACCAAGAAGGGCTTTCTAATCTGAGAAAATTACATGAGGCAAGAAATATCAGGTTGTGTTGCAGTATGTGTGGGGTGGGGGGGTGTTGATAGTATATACATCTTACTGCACTCTTCATATGAGGGAGCAGATGGAATCCATACCAAAAATACATGTCTTATCAACAAATTCATGGGAGAAATGGTCTCACATTTGTTTCCCTTCCCTACAGGCAATATATACTCATACACTACACCTGGATCCACTCCACCCAGCACCACTTAATACAGTACATTACAAAATTTGACACTGAAATCATTATTGTGAATTGAAATACCTACTACTCTGAGGAAGAGAGCCTTCTATTTAGTGAAAAACAGGTATCTGAGTTAACCTGGTACAATTCCTAAATAGTTAAGAAATAGAGTCTTGGGGGAAACAGTCCTATTACTGCAATTCCTTGTAACCAAGATTGTCTCCTAGAGGATGAAGTAAATAAGCTATGGGGGTGAGCTGAAACCGAAATCAACCAACTGTCAGCCAAGTCTCTTTCTTTAGTATTACAAAATTTAAGAGAAAAAACCATTCAGATTACTACAAAGAAACATTTAAAATGAGCTCATTAAATGCAAATTAAAACAGAAACATTGAATAAGCACTGGGCTATAATTAAAGGCTGAAGAAACAGCAGGTAAGAAACAATTTTCATAGATCAAAGACGTGAAAGCTAACAGAGTAAAGTATTTTGCATTAAAACTGCTTTCATGAATATGAAGCATTTGAAGGAGAACTTTCTCTTCCTTTCTTTCTCTTTTCTTTCTTTTCGAATTTTTCAAAGAAGCTTTGGAGGTAGGAATGGATTTGCATATCTTAATACAAAGTACTTTCATTGTATCATTTTTAAGCAATGAAGCTATGAGGTTTAAAAAAAAATAGAGACTTCAAAAAAAAAATCCCTGAAATAGAGCCAAAACTGTAAAGGGCATAAGGTCCTTTTACAGCCATTGGACCCAAAAGAGAACTTTGTATAATTACATGAAATCCTCTATGCAAAAGTTTAGCAGAAACTATTTAATCTATTTTGTGACACAGATGTACCTCATAATAAATAGGAGTTTGAGTACTTAGATGCAGAGTTGCTTTCATCTAAAGTTATTCAAATGGCAGGGCAAGTAGCAATACACACTAAGTCAACTAGCAATATAAATTCCAAGACTTTAAAATTTACTGCATACAAACTTTTTTAAAAAATATGTAGATCTGGGAGCCAAGAGTAGCATTAGACTGTAAGTTCCTGATGGCAAGGTTCCTTTGTCTGTTCACTCTTACATCTCTGCCACCTAAAGCATACAGTAGGCACTCCATCCTTGAATCTGCTTTTGTGAAACTAAAGCATTATAAAATGAGAAGTGAAGGCTTTTTCTTCTTCATAAACTTATTTTAATATTAAGGTACACTGCTGTTGACCTAGCAAAAAGGCAATAATAAAAATACTTTGTGGCATATCAGGGGAAAGGGGCACTCATCAATGTGTCAGGAGGGTCCAGCCACCAAGGACAGCATTCAGGTTGTACATTAGAAGGCACTAAGCCTACTGAATGCTCACCACTGGGGAATACTGCATGATTAGAGCATCCCCCAGAATAGAAGGCAAGGCAGAATTACAGGGAAGTGGCTCTGTACATGCAGATACGAAAGTTCTCAAAGAAAGGTTATGTTAAACAAGGTATAGAGGAGACTAAATTTTAATTATTGTTTGGTTTTCTTAATCAAGAATCTTTTAAAAGACATTAAATTCTCAATACTGGCAATATTATCTATCATATGTATATCTGTAAATTTTAATATCTAATTCTACCAAAATACAAAATCTATAGGAAATTTAAATATTTCACAAGTATCACCACTAAAATTCAATTTTAAACACAAATAATTGTTCATTTTTCAAAAGGTGAAATATAATTTTAATAGAGCAGTCAAAATTACATTTTTCTACATTGAATTTTCTTAAGCTTTTCTATTCCGCTTTATATTATCTTGAACTCCTCTACACCTCTCACAAAGGCACAATTTTTCATTGACTTCAATTAAATTATGTTTCTGTAGCTGTCTGGGTCAGGGCATTTAATATGTCAATCATATTCTGAGTGGGAAATCTAAGTACTTTTGAAACAGTCTCAATGCCGGGAAGGGAATCCTCAGCTTTCAGAAGGTAATTTTATTGGTAGTGAGGTAACAGTTGGCTCCTTTCCTTTTCCAGGGGAAAAGGAAATCTTCATGATTTTCCTCAAAAGAGATGGGATTTAAATAGAGAGTACAATTTGCATCAAGGAGAGTGTAGGACTCAGGGAGTACATGAAAGGCACTGCTCTGAGTAGCACTCCTTCACTTAACAGAAAAAAACAACCTTAGATAAATATTCATGTGTATTTTGATCTTCAGCTGAACATTGGGTAAAGACTACCATGCCTTTCTTTCCTGGCCCAGAAGTTTAGTTACAAAGATAAAATGCATCACTCTAGGGCTTCCTTTCATTTACTTTCACTTTTATTTATCTATACAACACACCCAAGTCCAAAACTAGCAGTTCAGATTTTTATTGAAGTGTGACCACCAAGAGAATGAAGCAAGCCACTAGCTGAATAAGATAATCTGCTGCACATTGTCCACATGCTTTTTATATGGAATGTACTGTTCTTGGGAAGGGTGAAGATTTAATCATTTATGTTGTAAAACATACTTATATGCAATATATAAAACAATAGCTGGAGTAAGAGAAAGAACATTTTTTAAAACTTACCTTAAATTTCCCATGTTTTTAGCAGTAATAAATTTGCCTAATCATTCAATCTAAATATCATACTTCTATCTTGGAAAAATTCTGGATAAAACTAAACAGCCTAAATGTATTTCATCCTAATAAAGTTGTTACTAAAATAATCTATTAGATAATAATTTATAATTAAGTGATGATTTCTATATCTTAATTCCTCTTTATATAGCTTTACAGTAAATGTGCTTCTCTTAATATCATGCATGCACTAGATTAAGAGAGATTTAAAATAAAATGTGTGGAATTGTCTTCAAAGTAAGGTAGAGACTATCATTTTGCTGTAAAAAACTGCCAGCATGAATTTTATTCCTCTACTTGGTTCCCTGATTTAGTTCATATTAGTGCTTATGAGTGAATCTCATGTAAATGTCACATAAAAGGCTCAATAAATGACTCATAAAAGTGTATATTTTTTCTTAATTTGATAATTTAATTTCAAGTCATTCACTAAAAGTTACACCATACTAGAAAAGTAAGAAAAATTGGACAACACCCTTAGGCTTTTTACCATTAACTGCAATGGCCATGTTAGTTAACTGGCATGACTCTCCCAAAAATGTGTATAATGTTTAATATTTGAGCCTTACTTCCAAAAATAAAAACATGTAAAAAGGGTTTTCTGTGCATAAACATCCACCTCTCCTCATCTTTCTTCTGGACAGACAACACCTGATATCAAAAGTGCATGTTGCAATCAAAGGCAAGCAAGATCCCCAAACTTACAATAAATAATCTGGAGCAACTCTCTGCAATAATGAACTCCCCACACAGCTGTTTTCTACACATACCACCATTTCCACTAATTTTTGAGGATAGCTCCTAAAGTAATTTTTGGCTTAACAACCCTGTAAGAGAAGACCTTTGCTGATCTTAGACTTCGCAGTGTTTATAAGTCTCTACACCTACCTCCAAAGTTTGATACGCAAAATGCACCTAGGTGCAAAAGATTTCATCTTTGCTCTCAATTATTTCTTACATTTCATATCTTCAAGAAGAGATGCAAAAGGAGGATCCCAGGGAGCAAGATATTTAAATCCACCTGGAGGTATTTCTTTTGAACCCAGCCATCATGCCCAGTCTAATGCTTAAGTTTTTCCTTAAAGAGTCCTAAAGACAGGGGGTCCCTAACTGTCCTAAGCTGACAGACAGCCGCCAGGCCTCCTTAAGGAACGCGAGGGCAGGAGGTCGGAGTGGGAACCGACTTGGGGCGGCCCTCTGTGCAGGGCTGCGGGAGCCCAGGGGGCGCGGCTGCGCGCACCTCTTCCCTGGCAAGTGGTCTTCCTGGGAACCCTGTCGAGCCACGGCGGGGCGGGGCGGGGACTGCACACACACTTATGCTCCTGGACATCCCACCAGGCCAGCGAGGCTGGCCCAGATCCGCCCTGGAGCGGCCCGGCGGCGCGGGCGGAGGGTGGCGCGACACTTGCGCCCTGTCACTGACAGGTGGCCCCGGCCGGCACCCGAGGTTTCCGGGTCGGCCTGGGCGCGGGTCGGCGCAGAGAGGCTGTACCTGGCAGGCACCCACGTACCTATCATGGTCACTGGGCAGGTGGCGGCTGCCGGGCAAGCCGGGGGCCACACGCGCACCGGCGCCGCCCGCGCCTCCCACCAGCGGCTCTCCCTCAGCTTAAGTCCTCCAGGCCTCCCCGCCCCCGCGCCCGGCGCCCGGTGCGCACGCGCAGGAGGCCCGCAGCCCGGCGCCTGCTGGGAGTCGTAGTTTGGTCGCGTGGCTTCGACTCACGCCACCACCCTTTCCGCCTTCAGGCCCAGGAAACGTACGTCACGGAGGGGCGCGGCTCCGGGCTCGTAGTGTTGACGAGTCGCTTAGCAACCGGGAGGCTAACCTTTGGAAGCTTGTTGCAGCACTAGCCGCGGTCCTGCCCTCTTCGTGCCCCTCCCCTCCCTCAAACTCCCTTCACCAAGGTGCTGCCAAACACCTGGATCGACCTGGCACCTCGAGAGGCTGAATTTCTACCAGTAACGCGCCTTTTACGTTTTTTTCCCCGATCTCCCGCTCACATCCGTAAAACCCTCTGATTCTTTTACTACATTTTTTTTTATGAGAACAAGACATTTTCTAGGAAGATGGTGGCAGAAAAAGAGACCCTGAGCTTAAACAAATGCCCAGACAAGATGCCGAAGAGGACCAAGCTGCTGGCACAACAGCCGCTCCCGGTGCACCAGCCTCACTCCCTGGTTTCTGAGGGCTTCACAGTCAAAGCCATGATGAAAAACTCAGTCGTAAGTGATCTTCCTCAATTGAACGCACTCGCTCCCTGGCAGGGGACACGACGTTGTAGAGGTTGGCTGGCCCTCCAATGGATTCCCAGCCCATGTCCTGGGTAGGCTGCCAAAAATGCCAGTTCTTCAGAGCCCACCACTGGGTGGAAGTCCGGCTAGGTCGTTAGGAAGGCTCTTGGGCAGCTGAGGGACCGTGCCCGTTTACAAGCATCTTCCTGGTAACTTGTGGCTTCTAGACCACCCCAAATATTTACACAGAGAAAGAACCCTTACCTTAACAAAGTCTCAACTAGCCCTACTTAGCAAAGGGCCTGATAGAAGGCGAGTTCTTAGAAAGCATAAACTCTTGCAAAACTTAACATGTGCTCTTACACAGCTGGGAACATAATAATCTACATAGTTAAATTATCTACAATAATAAACATTTATTCCACCTCGGACATTGTAGAATATAGTAGAATTTATTCTAACATCATTCTTACAAAATGGTATCAGCCAGTTACAGTACTGAAAGGCAACTTAATATGAAACCTATATCCTGATAGCCTTTTAAATATATTTTAAACAATTCAAGCTTTAGTTCAAGTATCTCGGCTTTTGAATACAATTCATATTTCATTTCTATTATTTGTGGCAATAAAAATAAAGTATGTTCAATACCATTAGGGGAAAATACATTAAATGCACATAAATGGTTTAACTCCATGAATGATAATTTTTAAGACCTTCCTATTTGTTTAATAGCTTTGAATTTGATATGCTAAACCAGACTTTCTACTGAGTTAGCACCTGTCTGGGAATGAGACATTAAATAATAAAGGCAACTTTTAGATTTGTGTAATTTACACCCTGGGAAGATCTGACTTATTGTATGGCAATTCATTTTGTTAAATGAGTAGTGTTGTTTTCCAGCTTCACACTATTTGTTTTACTTACATGCTGCAGACATAATATTACTTCATTACTAAACTGCATCCTTAAAATTTATGAATGAAACAGATTACCTGTAGACTTCTAGGTCACATTACAATGTTGCTCCACAAAATGGTATTCTCAGTTTTGGGTTCGGTGTCAGCTGATATGCAGTAGTTAAAATACTTGAAAATAAACTAAAAATTCCTGTGATAACTGGAGCCCTTTCTCATAGATTTTCATTTGAATGAAATGTCATGGGAATCAAGAAGACATTTGTCAGCCTACAAAATACCATTTGTATTCAAGTTAATCATTCAGTTTTTCCTTTTACACAATACTTATGATTATAATTTTGGTGATTTTCAGTTATATTTTAACATTCCAAATTCATTTTAAATGTCATACTTTGTTTCATTCTTATCTCATGTCAGTTCTTTAACATGGCCTTATACTTGAGGTCATAGTTTTGCAAAATTAGGTACTTCACTGTTTCCAAACATAATAAATATGCCTACAAGACTTAAAAAAGAAAGATTATGAAATAGCCTTTTAAACAAATGATTAACTTGAGGTAAACTACTTTATCTTTTCATATTTTAAAGGAAAATCTCTTAATGACAATACCTGTATTTCTATTGGAATCCCCAAAACAGCATGTAATATTTTAACTTAGTTTAACATCAATAATAATTCTAAGAATCAAACATTTGTTCACTCAGTCAACAACTCTCTGTCTCTGTTTCCCACCATTTTCTCATAATAGCTCTAGGGATTTAGAATGGGCAAAACAAAACCTCTGTCCTTAGTGTTCTAAGGTAGACCTACTAAAACAACAATTAAAGTCTTGATAAAAGAAAGACAATACTTTTCATTTAAAAAACTTCACAGTAGTAGAGGAAATTATGTTTCTTTTTCTCACCCAAAATTTGTATTTTACCATTTTTGTTTTTAATAGTGTAAACTTTCCAGCATTATAAAGTAAAAGTGTTCCTCTCTTGCTAAAGGTGTATTTTTATTCAGAATTTATTTGCCAATTTCCAGTTTTTCTTAATTGAAACCCCACATTCCAAAAGTCAATACCCACAACCATTTTTCCTGCATTAGAGCTCACCTTCAGTTCCCCCTGTCAGACCCTAATTGATCAGATAAGCCACCATTTCAATGCTCTTTCTTGCGGAACCTGTAGGACTATTCCTTAAGGGGAACGCAGACTTGAGATGTCTCTGTGAGTGCTATGGGAACATGAGTGCACAGACTTGGTCATGAACAAATCTGATCAGATGGGTTCAAGCAAAGACCCTTATTAAACAGTCATAATCTGAGTGTGAGAACTCAAAATTATTGACAAAATAATAATAAACATAAGCAGCAAGATTTTAAGATTTCAATGACAATTATAGTTTATTTTATCTCCATAATTTTTTTCATTCTATATGAAAATAAACAATTATGAAATCCCTGCAATCAGAGAATGATATTCAAATTCCTATTGTTATATTGTATACCTATGAAGAGTAAAAGGAGATTCATAATTTAATGATTTCATAGTTTATTTTCCCAGAGATGAAATAACAATACCTTAACAAAATAGAAGTTGTTTCTCTCACATGTAAATTTAAAATGTAGGTAATCCAGAAGGTTGGATTATTTGTTCCTGTGAGGTTGGTCCATGGGCATGGAAACTAACTTTGTATCCTGTAGGATGATATCTGAGCCAAAGTTACATATTAAAAAAATCAGAGAATGATGCTCAATTGGATTGTATCCAGGGCTTCATGCATGCTCTTCCACTGAAGTATACTCCCAGTCTCTATGTCCTATATCCCTATATTTTACCTTTTGGAAAAATCCAAGATTGATCCTTGAAGCATCTCCTAGGCCCCCATTCATGTCTCATTAGGAAGAGGGTTGAGAAAACCCTACTTTAGGCAGAAGGAGAGCAAAATAGTAAACTGCAAGAATGAGCCAGGAAAAAACTGGAGAGAAGCAGCTTCATTATGAGGGCATGTTGCAGAAGTTGGCTATATCACTTCTCCTTAAATCCATTGCCAAAACTTAGTCTTCTGGCCACAGCTGTTTGTAAGAGAGGTTAGGAAATGTAGTTTCTGGCTATTAAGCTCAGACTTGAAGTGTTATTACTGTAGCAAATGAAGAAGGACATTGGGGGATAATGAGAAGTTTCTGTCACCAGTGCTATGTTATGCCATTAGTGACGAAAAAGATAGAGACAAATAATTACAAGAAAAATAAATAGCCTGAGTAGCAGCAACCTGACAGGGTCCCTGATCATCTTTTGTCTGGATTTGTGTGCTTTCATCCAAACTGGTCTCCAGCCTCCCCCCAACAGTTGATTATCAGTACTATGTCACCAATCTTTCCAGTGCAAAGTTCTGCTCATGTCACTACTCAAAGTTTTAGAGGTCCCCAATTCTTAGAGAAAACAAAACAATGATACTGTCACAAGACCAGCAAAGCATTCTATGATCCAGTCCTATTCTGAGTTCAATTTCATCTCCAATTATCCACTCTCATTCAATTCAGCCCATCTCAGCCCAGGAAATAAACTATAGAGTCCTTCATGTTTGTGACTTTGCTTACATTGTTCCCTCTGCTTGAATGCCCTTCTCTCTGCATGTCTTCATATACAGACTCATTCTGTCACCAGGGAACCGAAATCCGTAACCACGGACCGAGTGCTCAACACTGTTCCAGTGCTAGTAGTTTAGCAGTCAGTAAGAGACAGAACGTGTTGCCAAGAGGTGTAGCTTTTGTCCATCAAAATGACAGCTTCTCTAGGAAGACTTCCTAATTCTTCCTCCCTGTCATCCAAGACAGAAAGTTATCCTTCATTTATTCTTTTCTATTTTGTATTATGGCTATTTCTGCTCATGTTTTATCCCTTCATGTAAATTCCCTGTGAGGATAGGAAGCTACATCTAACTCATTTTTCAAATTTTAACCAGAACCAAACAGTGTACTCAATAAACGTTTGTTGAATGAAGAAAAGCAGTTCTACCCTTTCTTCATATCTCATTCTCCCCCACCTTCTTGTTGTTATAATTGATTTTTGTCTTTAGTTAGATTTTTTTTTTTTAAAAAATGATGCCAATTTGAGACCAGCAGGTCCCTTTAGAACTCAGCCAAATCATGACAATCCTCATCTATAAAATCCTCAGTTGACTTACTTCACTCAGAATAAAACCTAAATTTTCTTACACTCCTTGAAAGCCCTGTGTGATCTGGCCACCTCTGCTTTTTTATGTGTATTAGACATTTCTCCCTCACTTGTCCAATGCCATTAACGGTGGCTTCCTGGTTGCTCCTTAATGCCCCGTTACAAGGCTTTCTGTCTTTGCCCTTCCAGTCCCCTTTTCCTGAAACACATGTCACCACCTCTTGCTGCTTCAGACTTTTCTTTAAAGCTGTGCTGCTCAGTGAGGGCTTCCCTGCGCTCTGTTTAACATGGCAGCCCCACACACTCCCCCAGGCCTGCTCCATCACTCCTGTCTTCCTTTAATCTTACAGTTTACACCCCCCCACACACACCGTGTTAATTTGATTGAACCTGTGTTTTCCTCCACTGAAGAGTCAGCTTCTCATAGACGGGAATTCTGCTCTTTTGCTAGCTGCTGCACCCCAGCTCAGGAAATAATCCTGGCACATAGTGTCTGCTTTTTTTTTTTTTTTTTTTTTTTGGTCAAATGAAGTAGTGAATGAATATTCTATACTTAAGAAATTGACTTTAAATTAGCCATATTAGAAATCAATTAGTATTACATATTAATTCCTTAATATATGCTAGGGCTAGTCATCTCTCTTCCATTTGTATTTTCCAACCAATCCTATGAAAAAGCAGGGAAGACTACTTTTTCTACTAAACGTTTTATTAGCACATATAACTCTCAGATAAATGGAAGAGCAAGGAAAAGAACCTAGATTTCTAAATTTTTTAAAACTCGGTCATCTATAGAATTTTTTTAGATGCTAATTAATGTACAATATGCATGAGGAAAGGACGTGTTAACATGAATGTTAAACCAAACACTGTGGTCACCAGTTGACACATGGAGAAGTGTCATCCACTCTACAAAATTGTGTTATCCCCTTTCTAGTTGATGCTCAAACACCCCAAGTTGAATTCATCCTATCTCCTCCGCACCATTACCTTTTCCTATGTTTTACTTACACATATGGAATCCTCAAGTATGTAACCTTTTAGTGTCTGGTTTCTTTCACCAAAATTGTGTTTGTGAGTTTTGTGCACATTGTTGCATATGATTGCAGTTGTAACTAAATCCTTCATGTTTATTCTGAAAACTTATTTTTATGTGTGAATATACCACAATTTCTTTATTTATTCCTCTCTTAATGCATATTTGTGTGATTTCCAATTTAGAACTGTTACAAAGAGTGTTCTTAGGAAAATTCCCTTCTATGTTCTTGAATAACATATATATAAATGTTCAAGGATATACACCTGGGAGTGGAATTGCTGGGTCCTAAGTTATGCATATGTTGGACATTAGCACATATATCAAAATTGTTTCTCCAATTGATTTTTAAAATTTAACCTTTTGCCAATTCTGTGATAGTGCTACTTGCTCTCTCTTTCTTGGCATTTTCTTTATTTTGCCTTTAGGTATTCTAGTGGATATATAATATTATCTCCTGTGGATTTATTATTGATTTTTCTTGAAAATAATGAAGTAAAAACTTTCATATATCTGCTGGTCATTTGAATATGCTCTTTCGTGAAGTGTCTTTTCAAGTTTTTGGACCATTTTTTTCTCTTGGCTTGGTTTGCTTATGGGTTCCTAGTCCTTTTTTTCATATTTTATTCTAAATTATATGCAGCATTTGGCAAATACCTTATTGCAAGTACAGTTTCCCACTCTGAGTTGCCTCTCCATTCCCCATGGTGACTTTCATCTCCTCTCTTTTTCAAGTGTACACTCTGTAGGGGGAAAGTCATTATCCCAAATGTATTTGTGTATTTCTTTAAAATATGTCCCTCAATCAATTTAAATTGACTCACAATGAAGCACATATAGATTAAAACACAAGACTTTGAAAATAAATTGGAATGATCAGAAACAAAATAGAACAAATGATAGTGAAATAATTAAATAAAATATAGTTAAAGCAGAAAGCCTGGGCCAAAGAATAGAATCAATTTTGCCATTTATAAGGGTCAGCATATGTATTGATCGATGTTCAAATTTAATTCTGAGCTTCTTGGCATCTGATGCTGAAAGGGGAACATTATACAGTTCTCATTATCACAAAAGAAGAAGTCTAGCCATCCCTATAGGGAATTGAAACTTTTTCTGCTCTGAATTCTCAGAGAAATTGATCATGTAGCATTTTAAATACATGCAATACACCATACCTACATTTTACTCCTTACAAGAAATACAGTTACAGATTTCATCCATAAAAGATTTCAGTGGGGGCCATGTACATAATATTAAAATATATCTTGGAGAATAGGATTTTGCATGAGATTAAATTGATGTAATTCACTATGTGGGCTTTTGGTGGTCCAGTTTAATTCTGAAATAGAATTCATAAAACTTACAGGAGTGTGTAGATTGTGTATTTTTTAGCTCTGGTTCTCAGATCACTTTATAATAGGAGCAAGATGACTGCCATTTAAGAAAGTTAGTGGAGATATACATCTGGGAGTGGAATTGCTAGGTCCTAAGTTACGTTTCCTCTCTAGGAAATGTGTGATGTTATGAGAGCAGAGAGCTGCATGGCCTGAAAGGGTCCAGGTCTGGGAAGGTCTCCTAGAGGGCCAATCTTTTTTGGATAATGTGACAGATCATGAGGACCTAGGAGAGGAGTTAGGGAGTGTGCAAAAGGTGAGACACAGAGACCAGGCTCCAGTCATTAGGTTCTCAGTCTTTGTTTTCCACCTTCTTTGCCAAAAATAATTATGTTGTGAATTCTGTTCATTATATACATGCTTAACATTGTGTACATAAATTGTGTAAATTGTGTATTTTTATAGAATATTTATACCTACTTAGTGGAGAATATATATTTGTATTGCTGTGCATATTTATTATACTTTATATGAAATTTTATAGATTTCCTCTAAAATGCCAATATTTTACATGTTACTGCAAACTCAGCATTTGAAAGACTAAAACTATATTCTGAATATGCCATGATTTACTTAGTCTTTCACTCAAGCTGTTCTCAGTTTTTTGTGATTATGCACACTGTTGAATATTTTATATAGAAAAGATTTTTCTACATTTTAGGGTATTTCCATGAAATATAATTTCTGAAGTATAATCACTGGGTAAGAGATCTTAAGAATTTTTAGACTCCAATAACAATTGTTTGTACTCCCACCTGCAGTGCTTTAATGTGCCTGTCTTTCTCCCTCCTGTGGTCCACAGACCTAGACCCTGCCTCCTGCCCACCTGCCTTCCTTCCCAGTGTGGGGAGTCAGGATCTAAGCACCTCTGAAATCATTCATGGTAAATATTAGGAGTGGGTTTGGACCATCTAAGGTTCTGGTTTTCAGATTGCAAATTGGAATCACCTGGGGAGCTTAAAAACCAGGGGGTCTTGTTGGAGACTGTGGCTCATGTCTATAATCCCTGTGACTCTCTGACTCTGTAGGCAGAGGCAGGAGGATCGCAAATTCAAAGCCAGCCTCAGCAACAGCGAGGCACTAAGCAACTCAGTGAGACCCTGTCTCTAAATAAAATACAAAATAGGCCTGGGGATGTGGCTTAGTAGTCAAGTGCCCCTGAGTTCAATCCCCACTACCAAAAAAAAAAAAAAAAAAAAAATCACTGAGTCCTGGGCCCATCCTGAAGGATTTATATTTAATTTTTTCTATTGTTCTGGGATTGATTTAATTAGTATTTAGTTAAGGATTGAAAATATGTGGGCACATAGTATGATGAGAAGTTCTCAAAAAACTATTTTTCAGATAACCTTTTAATTTTTCCAGAGATATTTATTAAGCAATGTTCTATATGCTTTGCATATTCTTTTTGTGTCATAATTCTACAAAATGCTCAGGAGTATTTGAGAATTTTTAACCAATGTCATGCAATTTTAATTATTATAACTTGGTAATATGTTTAAGGTAATTCTTCCTGTTAATGCACACCCAAAATTATCATTTTAAATTCTAACTTCTAACTATTTAATCTTACATTTGACCTTTTAGTAGTATGTGAAGCTGAACTTCATTTTGAGACAAAAATGATCCTATAAATCACCTTGAGAAACCAATCATCTTATAATAGTATTTCATGGTAATATAGTTTATCACTCTATGTTTATATATACATATATGTTTTTCTAACAAGTGTTTTTTTTATTTTTTTTTTAATTTTTTATTGTTGGTTGTTCAAAACATTACATATATCTTGATATATCATATTTCACACTTTGATTCAAGTGGGTTATGAACTCCCATTTTTACCCCATATACACATTGCAGAATCACATCAGTTACACATCCATTGATTTACATATTGCCATACTAGTGTCTGTTGTGTTCTGCTGCCTTTCCTATCCTCTACTATCCCCCCTCCCCTCCCCTCCCCTCCCCTCTTCTCTCTCTACCCCCTCTACTGTCATTCATTTCTCCCCCTTGTATTATTTTTCCCTTTCCCCTCACTTCCTCTTGTATGTACTTTTGTATAACCCTGAGGGTCTCCTTCCATTTCCATGCAACTTCCCTTCTCTCTCCCTTTCCCTCCCACCTCTCATCCCTGGTAAATGTTAATCTTCTTCTCATGCTCTTCGTCCCTACTCTGTTCTTTGTTACTCTCCTTATGTCAAAGAAGACATTTGGCATTTGTTTTTTAGGGATTGGCTAGCTTCACTTAGCATAATCTGCTCTAATGCCATCCATTTCCCTGCAAATTCTATGATTTTGTCATTTTTTAGTGCAGAGTAATACTCCATTGTGTATAAATGCCACATTTTTTTAATCCATTCGTCTACTGAAGGGCATCTAGGTTGGTTCCACAGTCTTGCTATTGTGAATTGTGCTGCTATGAACATCGATGTAGCAGTGTCCCTGTAGCA
The DNA here is from genome assembly GCF_047511675.1 of Marmota flaviventris. Taxonomy (NCBI): domain Eukaryota; kingdom Metazoa; phylum Chordata; class Mammalia; order Rodentia; family Sciuridae; genus Marmota; species Marmota flaviventris. Next base: position 5,552,269 of record NC_092503.1, on the reverse strand, counting down.
TGCTCTTTTTAGGTCTTTAGGGAATAGACCGAGAAGGGGAATAGCTGGGTCAAATGGTGGCTCCATTCCCAGCTTTCCAAGAAATCTCCATACTGCTTTCCAAATTGGCTGCACCAATTTGCAGTCCCACCAGCAATGTACAAGTGTACCCTTTTCCCCACATCCTCGCCAGCACTTGTTGTTGTTTGACTTCATAATGGCTGCCAATCTAACTGGAGTGAGATGGTATCTTAGGGTGGTTTTGATTTGCATTTCTCTGACTGCTAGAGATGGTGAGCATTTTTTCATGTACTTGTTGATTGACTGTATGTCCTCCTCTGAGAAGTGTCTGTTCAGGTCCTTGGCCCATTTGTTGATTGGGTTGTTTGTTTTCTTATTGTCTAATTTTTTGAGTTCTTTGTATACTCTGGATATTAGGGCTCTATCTGAAGTGTGAGGAGTAAAGATTTGTTCCCAGGGTGTTGGCTCCCTATTTACCTCTCTTATTGTTTCTTTTGCTGAGAAAAAACTTTTTAGTTTGAGTAAGTCCCATTTGTTGATTCTAGTTATTAACTTTTGTGCTATGGGTGTCCTACTGAGGAATTTGGAGCCCGACCCCACCGACTGTAGATCGTAGCCAACTTTTTCTTCTATCAGACGGCGTGTCTCTGATTTGATATCAAGCTCCTTGATCCATTTTGAATTAACTTTTGTGCATGGCGAGAGAAAGGGATTCAGTTTCATTTTGTTGCATATGGATTTCCAGTTTTCCCAGCACCATTTGTTGAAGATGCTATCCTTCTTCCATTGCATGCTTTTAGCCCCTTTATCAAATATAAGATAGTTGTAGTTTTGTGGATTGGTTTCTGTGTCCTCTATACTGTACCATTGGTCCACCTGCCTGTTTTGGTACCAGTACCATGTTGTTTTTGTTACTATTGCTCTGTAGTATAGTTTGAAGTCTGGTATCGCTATACCGCCTGATTCACAATTCCTGCTTAGCATTGTTTTTGCTATTCTGGGTCTTTTATTTTTCCATATGAATTTCATGATGGCTTTCTCTATTTCTACAAGAAATGCCGTTGGGATTTTGATTGGCATTGCATTAAACCTATAGAGAACTTTTGATAATATCGCCATTTTGATGATGTTAGTTCTGCCTATCCATGAACAGGGTATATTTTTCCATCTTCTAAGATCTTCTTCTATTTCTCTCTTTAGGGTTCTATAGTTTTCATTGTATAAGTCTTTCACCTCTTTTGTTAGGTTGATTCCCAAGTATTTTATTTTTTTGAAGATATTGTGAATGGAGTGGTTGTCCTCATTTCCATTTCAGAGGATTTGTCACTGATATACAGGAATGCCTTTGATTTATGCGTGTTGATTTTATATCCTGCCACTTTGCTGAATTAATTTATTAGCTCTAATAATTTCTTTGTAGACCCTTTTGGGTCTGCTAGGTATAGAATCATGTCATCTGCAAATAGTGATAATTTAAGTTCTTCTTTTCCTATTTTTATGCCTTTAATTTCTTTCGTCTGTCTAATTGCTCTGGCCAGTGTTTCGAGAACTATGTTGAACAGAAGTGGAGAGAGAGGGCATCCCTGTCTTGTTCCAGATTTTAGAGGGAATGCCTTCAATTTTTCTCCATTCAGAATGATGCTAGCCTGAGGCTTAGCATAGATTGCTTTTACAATATTGAGGTATGTTCCTGTTATCCCTAGTTTTTCTAGAGTTTTGAACATAAAGGGATGCTGTACTTTGTCGAATGCTTTTTCCGCATCTATCGAGATGATCATATGGTTCTTATTTTTAAGTCTATTGATGTGGTGAATAACATTTATTGATTTCCGTATATTGAACCAGCCTTGCATCCCAGGGATGAATCCTACTTGATCATGGTGCACAATTTTTTTGATATGTTTTTGTATCCGATTCGCCAGAATTTTATTGAGGATTTTTGCATCTAGGTTCATTAGAGATATTGGTCTGTAGTTTTCTTTCTTTGAAGTGTCTTTGTCTGGTTTAGGTATCAGGGTGATGTTGGCCTCGTAGAATGAATTTGGAAGTTCTCCCTCTTTTTCTATTTCCTGAAGTAGCTTGAAAAGTATTGGCATTAGTTCCTCTTTAAAGGTTTTGTAAAACTCTGCTGTATACCCATCCAGTCCTGGGCTTTTCTTAGTTGGTAGTCTTTTGATGGTTTCTTCTATTTCCTCAATTGATATTGCTCTGTTTAGGTTGTCTATATCCTCCTGACTCAATCTGGGCAGATCATATGACTTAAGAAATTTATCGATGCCTTCACTATCTTCTAATTTATTGGAGTATAAGGATTCAAAATAATTTTTGATTATCTTCTGTATTTCTGAAGTGTCTGTTGTGATATTGCCTTTTTCATCCCATATGCTAGTCATTTGAGTTCTCTCTCTTCTTCTCTTCGCTAGCATGGCTAAGGGTCTGTCGATTTTGTTTATTTTTTCAAAGAACCAACTTTTAGTTTTGTCAATTTTTTCAATTGTTTCTTTTGTTTCGATTTCATTAATTTCAGCTCTGATTTTAATTATTTCTTGCCTTCTACTTCTTTTGCTGTTGTTTTGCTCTTCGTTTTCAAGGATTTTGAGATGAAGTATGAGATCATTTATTTGTTAGTTTTTTCTTTTTTTAAGGAATGAACTCCAAGCAATGAATTTTCCTCTTAGAACTGCTTTCAGTGTGTCCCATAGATTCTGATATGTTGTGTCTGTGTTTTCATTTATCTCTAAGAATTTTTTAATTTCCTCCTTGATGTCTTCTATAACCCATTGATCATTCAGTAACCTATTGTTCATTCTCCAAGTGATGTATGCTTTTTCCTTCCTTCTTTTATCGTTGATTTTCAGTTTCATTCCATTATGATCAGATAAGATGCATGGTATTATCTCTACTCCTTTATATTGTCTAAGAGTTGCCCTGTGACATAATATATGATCTATTTTTGAGAAGGATCCATGTGCTGCTGAGAAAAAAGTGTAACTGCTTGATGTTGGGTGGTATATTCTATATATGTCAATTAAGTCTAGGTTATTAATTGTGTTATTGAGTTCTATAGTTTCCTTATTCAACTTTTGTTTGGAAGATCTGTCCAGTGGCGAGAGAGGTGTGTTGAAGTCTCCCATGATTATTGTATGGTGGTCTATTAGACTCTTGAACTTGAGAAGAGTTTGTTTGATGAACATAGCTGCACCATTGTTAGGGGCATATATATTTATGATTGTTATGTCTTGTTGGTGTATGGTTCCCTTAAGCAGTATGTAGTGTCCCTCTTTATCCCTTTTGATTAACTTTGGCTTGAAATCTATTTTATTTGATATGAGTATGGACACTACTGCTTGTTTCCGAAGTCCATATGAGTGATATGATTTTTCCCAACCTTTCACCTTCAGCCTATGTATGTCTTTTCCTATCAAATGCGTCTCCTGTAGGCAGCATATTTTTGGGTCTTGTTTTGTGATCCATTCTACTAGCCTGTGTCTCTTAATTGGTGAGTTTAAGCCATTAACATTTAGGGTTATTATTGAGATATGGGTTGTTCTTCCAGCCATATTTGTTTATTTCTGTTACTAAACATGGTTTGTTTTCCTCTATGATTATTCCCCCCCCCCTTTACTGTCCTACCTCCCACTGTTGGTTTTCATTGTTATTTTCCATTTCCTCTTCCTGTAATGTTTTGCTGAGGATGTTTTGAAGAGATGGTTTTCTAGCTGCAAATACTTTTAACTTTTGTTTATCGTGGAAGGTTTTAATTTCATCTTCCATCCTGAAGCTTAATTTCGCTGGATACACAATTCTTGGTTGGAACCCATTTTCTTTCAGTGTTTGAAATATGTTATTCCAGGATCTTCTAGCTTTCAGAGTCTGTGTTGAAAGATCAGCTGTTATCCTCATTGGCTTACCCCTAAATGTAATCTGCTTCCTTTCTCTTGTAGCTTTTAAAATTCTCTCCTTATTCTGTATGTTGGGCATCTTCATAATAATGTGTCTAGGTGTGGATCTCTTATGATTTTGCACATTCGGCGTCCTGTAGGCTTCTAGGATTTGGGATTCTGTCTCATTCTTCAAGTCTGGGAAGTTTTCTCGTATTATTTCATTGAATAGATTGCTCATTCCTTTGGTTTGGAGTTCTATACCTTCCTGTATCCCAATGACTCTTAAGTTTGGTCTCTTAATGTTATCCCATATTTCTTGGATGTTCTGCTCATGGTTTCTTAACAGTCTTGCTGAGCTGTCTATGTTCTTTTCAAGTTGAAATACTTTGTCTTCATTGTCTGATGTTCTATCTTCTAAGTGTTCTACTCTGCTGGTAGTATTCTCCATTGAGTTTTTAAGTTGGTTTATTGCTTCCTGCATTTCTAGGATTTCTGTTTGTTTGTTTTTTATAACCTCTATCTCCCTGTATAGTTGATCCTTTGCTTCCTGGATTTGTTTGTGTAATTTATTGTCAAAGTGATCTTTCCTTGTCTGATTTTGCTGTCTAATGTCTTCCTTGATACTCCAGATCATCTGAAGCATGTATATCCTGAATTCTTTATCTGACATTCCATCTGCTGCAGCTGTTACCTCTTGTAAAGTTGAGTTGACCTGCATTGCTTGTGGTCCTTTCTTTCCTTGTCTTTTCATACTGCTTGCGTTTCTTTCTGCTTGGTGAAACTGTTGTGTTTTTGAAATGTTTTTTTCCCCTATATATTTATATTGCTCTTGTATAGTTGAAGTCTCCCTTGCAGGGTCGGGCGGCGGTCTGCCTACCTTGCAGGCACGGGCGGCGGCTCTGCTCTGCCCCTCCTCCAATTGGTGTGAGGTGTCTACCACGCCCGCGGACCCCTGGGCCTGTTCTGCCGGTCGGTCGCAGGTCTGCCTACCTTGCAGGCGCGGGCGGCGGCTCTGCTCTGCCCTTACTCCAATTAGGGTGACGTGTCCATGCCGGCGGGTCGCTGGGCTTATTCCGGGCGCGGGAGACAGCTCTGCTCTGCCCTTACTCCAATTGGGGTGTTGTGACTACCATGCCGGCAGGTACTGGGCCTGTTCCGGGCGCGGGTGGCGGCTCTGCTCTGCCCCTACTCCAATTGGGGTGATGAGTGTACCACAGCGGCAGGCCACCGGGCCTGATCCGCCGGTCGGTTGCAGGTCTGCCTACCCTGCAGGCGCAGGCGGCGGCTCTGCTCTGCCCCCCCTCCAATTGGTGTGACTTGTCTACCACACCCGTGGTCCGCTGGGCCTGTTCCGGGCGTGGGCGAAGGCTCTGCTCTGCTCCTACTCCAATTGGGGTGACGTGCCTACCACCCCGGCCGGCCGCTGGGCCTGTTCCACCGGTCGGTCGCAGGTCTGCCTACCTTGCGGGCATGGGCGGCGGCTCTGCTCTGCCCCTACTCCAAATGGGGTGACGTGTCTGTCGCACTGGCAGGCCACTGGGCCTGTCCCGCTGGTCGGTCGCAGGTCTGCCCACCTTTCGGGCATGGGTGGCGGCTCTGCTCTGCCCCTACTCCAATTGGGGTGACGTGTGTACCACGCCGGCAGGCCGCTGGGCCTGATCCGCCAGTCTGTTGCAGGGCTGCCTACCTTGCAGGCACGGGCGGCGGCTCTGCCCTGCCCCTCCTACCACGCCCGTGGACCGCTGGGCCTGATCTGCAGGTTGGTCACAGGTCTGCCCACCCTGCGGGCACGGGTGGCAGTTCCGCTCCGCCCCCACTCCAATTGGGGTCACGTGACCACCACACCAGCGGGACCTGATCCAGGCGCGGGCGAAGGCTCTGCTCTGCCCCTACTCCAGTTGGGGTGACGTGTGTACCACGCTGGCAGGCCGCTGGGCCTGACCCGCCAGTCTGTCGCAGGTCTGCTTACCTTGCAGGCGCGGGCGGTGGCTCTGCCCTGCCCCTCCTACCACGCCCGCGTACCACTGGGTCGCAGGTCTGCCCACCTTGCGGGCGCGGGTGGCGGCTCCGCTCCGCCCCCTCTCCAATTGGGGTCACGCGACCACCACGCCAGCGAGCCGCTGGGCCTGCTCTGGGCGCGGGCGGCAGCCCGGCTCCTCCCCTCTGGCTCGACGACAAAGCGAGAGAGACTCGGGTGTCTGTGACTCACCCTCCCTACCAGGAGACCAACTGTTTCTGTCGCCGCTGGTATTGATGAAGTTCTCTCCTCCGCTGCTTTCTGATGACATCAGATCTCTGCCATGTTGGTATCCTATGCGAATGGCAGCATTTCGTTCCCTTTGCCGGGTGAACAAAGCAATGGGTGAGTCCTGACCAGCCCTCACAGGCCCCGTCTCAGTCCTGTTGCCACTGCCCATGAAGGCTCTGTTGGTATTTACCTCCACAGTACTCAGCAGGACCCGGACCGAGAAGCAGTTTCCCCGGGCTCCTTAGCCCTGGGCCAGAGCAGTTCCGAGAGCCGGAACTCGGCCGCTCCGTGCTCGGTGTATGCTCTGATAAGAGCAGGCTCCAAGAAGCAGTTTCCGTGGCTTATTTAGCACTGAGCCTGAGTAATCTGTCTTCAAGCCGCAGGCGAATGGCAGCCTGAAATTACCTGTTCTATGGCTGAATGAGCTGCGGTCAGTCGAAAACAGGGATGGTGACGTCAGCTCTCCAAGACGGTGGCCGCTGGCCTCCTCTGTGGTCTGACCAGTGTGGAGAACCGAATTGGACCGCTTCCTTCCCCCGTCTCGAACCCAGAATTCAGCACTGAGTATGGTGCTTGCACGGCTGGCAGAAACTGCAGCGCTGTATTCCTGAGCCGCTATCTCCTTGTTTCCTAGCGCGTGCTGCAGACTCTAGCCGCGGGGCGATTTGCTGAATAAGCAGTGTTACCCTCCGTGCGACAAATCTCTTGTGTTTGAGTCCCCGTAGCCGATCCTCGTGTGATGGAAATCCTTCCTCCAGGTTCCGGAGCACCCCAATATTGCTGGAAATTCCTAACAAGGTAGCCTTTAGCCGTCCTGACTCGTCATTCTCCCACACAGTGACGCGGCACACAGGGGCAATGCACTCCCCTCGCCGCCATCTTCTTCTACCCACAAGTGTTTTTATATTTATTTTATATCCAGCCATCTCACTGTCTTTTTAGTCAAATGTTTCCTTCAAATCTCAGATATTTTATTTTAATCACATGCACGTTTTGAAAATGTAAATGTACAAACATGGAAAATGGTAAGTAACTACATTTTTACCATCTAGGTTTAATAAACAATACTTTTTATAATAATATCATATACTTTTAAGTAAAAATAAAGAAATAAATGAGCCCTTCTAAGTCATTTCATTCCTACTCTATTCATTCATTCCCAGAGGTAAATAGGATCCTGAGTTTTGTGTATATCATTCCAAGTATGTACAATAACTATACCTGCATCTTTATGATAGATAGATAGACAGACAGACAGAAAGGTGATTGAAATTTAGAATTTGTTCTTCCAGTTACCTTTTCACCTAGTTAAAGCCTCTTAGGTCATGTTGTGTTAATTAACAGGGAAATGTTTTCAGTATAAAAGGAAGTTCATACATGCTTTTCTTCATTTTGTTATTAGTTTGAATCACAAAGTAACAGCAGCTGAATGAAAATATATTAACACAGGAGGATGCAGCATGACACAAAATGAAAGAGAGTGATAGGTGTAACACTCATTTACCACGGATTCCTCTCTCTGGTTCTGCTTATGTACTTGTTCCTGCAAGTCCTAATGTGAGGCAAACCCCATCTCTCTCTCTCCTTTTGTCATTTTTCAAAAAGTAGATTACTGTATTTACTCCAGTACTTCATTTCTAATAGTCGGAATTTAATATTTTAACTGTCACAGTTAATTTTTATTAGAATTATTAATACTCTGGTTACAAAATTCCATGGACTGTTAGGGCTTCTTAGACATTATTTGCTTCATTATTTTCCCCTTACACTCTGTTATTTCTATCAACCATTTTGCAGAATGATCATTCTTCAGAAATGGGTGTCTCATTACAATGGAATCACTTGTAGAAAATGGTTTACCTGCTGTATCCTATTCCACTGTCTTTGGAAAGCAATATGTTCATTAATTCTCTTACTGAGAAATGTTGGATTTTTACATTGCAGAATCACAACATCCTTGCATGTGGTTCCCTGTGCATGTAGGCCAAAGCTCACCAGATTTGAAATTGCTGAATAATAAGGTGTAACTTCAACTTTAATAGAATGTGTCAGATTTCTCTCCAAGAATTGTTACCAAAGGCTAATAAGAATTCTTTCTTCCCTAAATCCTTGTTTCTCAAACCATAATTTGGTGGTAACAAATTAAAAATTGGAGCTACCTGAAAAGTATAAAATAATATCTTATTTAAATTTTACATTTCTCTTGATTACTAGTATATTGGTTTTTTCCCATAGGTTCTTTTTTAAAAAAAATTTTTGTAGTTGTAAATGGAGAGAATGCCTTTATTTTAATTGTTTATTTTCATGTGGTGCTGAGGATGGATCCCAATGCCTCACACATACTAGGCAGATGCTCTGCCACTGAGTCCCAGCCTCATCCCTTTTCATGGTCCTTCCTCATTTCCTCTGAAATGTACCTGTTCATAGCCTTGCCTATGGTTTCTCCATTGGGTTGTCTGTTCTTGCCTTATGGTTTACAGGTGTACTTATGTACTTTGGATGTGGATGTTCCAGATATGGGCTATATATCGTCTGTGACTCACCTTTATCTACTGTTTTGCATTTTTTTTGATGCATACAAAATTTAAATTTAATTTTAGTTATTTTTATTAATAATGTTCTTTCCCTTTTTGCCTACCTTTGGAAATACTTTTATCCTGCTATTCTAAGTTTTCATCTATATGCTTTATTCTTATAATATTCACATGTACAATAATAATTATTCAAATGCCAATTATTTTTAAGATGGGAGGCAAGACTTCAATTTGATCTTTTAAGTGTGGAGTTCCTATTCACTTAGTAACTGGGGAATTTCTTTCTGTCTCATCAGTGTATTTGTCCATTTCAGAGCCACTGTTGTAATTGTTATAGCTTTACACATTTTATGTCTGGTAGCATGAATCCTCCCAATTTCTTTATATCCTCTTTGATATTCTTGGACTCTAATCATCTGTAGAAATTTTAGGATAGGCTGTAAGATTTCATGAAAAAATTTTTGGAGTTTGATTAGAACTGTATTAAACTATAATATAGGATGTTTTAGGAAACAATAGCAATCTTTTCTTTTCTTATTATGCTAAGGATTTTTAAATTGCAATTATATTGAATTTTATCAAAAACCATTTCTGCATCTGTTGAGATGATCATAAGATATTGCAAGATTTTTCTTCTTCAATTTATTAATGTCAATATAGTAATTATTAATAGATGATATTCTAATGCTAGATCATCTTTATATTCTTGTACAAAATCTAATTATGATGCATTTAGCTTGAAAAACAACTCTCAATTATCAATGTCATTTTCATTGATCAGAGACCAAAGTCATTCCTAGTAATCCACCACAAACCCCTCTACCAATGGTACCAAGACCAGGTACTGTTGTCAGAGTGGTGCCACAGCACTTTACTTGGACTGCAGTAACAAAATACCTTGGCCTGGAGGTCTGAACACAGATGTTCTCACTGTCCCCTTTCATTGCCTTCCTCCCCTGTGTGTTCATGGAGGACCCCCCGCCACACACACATCTTTTTCTTTAAAATCTCATGGTCCCAATCCCAAAACTCAATCTAACCCTAATTACATCCCAAAGGCCCCATCTCTAAATGACATGGCATTGGGGGATTAGGGCATCCACAGACATTCAGTCCATGTCATATGGAGAGATGGAATTGCTGTGTTTGGCTCTCTGTTGGGAAGGGGCCTTTCTCCTGGGGTTCTTGGCAACAGGAACAGAGCAATGTTTCCATAAACTGAAACAAAACAAGACCTTTCCTTTAGGAAGACTAATAAATATGTATACTACATTTGTATTCAGGAAAAGATAATTATTAGGTTTTGATATTTTTACTTTTTTCACATATTATGTTGAGAATACTTAAATCTGCTCTCTTAGCATGTTTTTAATTGTTGATGGACTTTATTTTATTCATTTATTTATATGTGGTGTGAGAATAGAACCCAGTGCCTCACACATGTGAGGCAAGTGCTCTATCACTGAGCCACAACCCCAGACCTCTCATAGCAATCTTTCAGAATACAATATATTTTAACTGTAGTTACCATGTTATAAATAGAACTTATTCCTCCTCTCTAACTGAAATTTTGGATTCTTTGACTAATATCACTCCAATTCCCTCATCTTCCAGCCCTGGTAACCATCATTCTATTCTCTGCTTCTGAGAGTTTGATGTTTTTAGATTCCACACATAAGTGAGATCATATGGTATTTACTTTTCTGTGCTAGCTTATTTCATTTAGCATCATATCCTCCAGGTTTATCTTGTTGTCATAATGACAGGACTTCTGTCTTTTTTAAAGCTAGCTCGCGCTCTCTCTCTCTCTCTCTCTCTCTCTCTCTCTCTCTCTATATATATATATATATATATATATATATATATATATATAATATTTTCATTGTCCATTCATCCATTGATGGACACTTAGTTTGATTCCATACCTTGGCTATTGTGATTAACACTGCACTGAATTGGGGTGAAGATCTCTCCCACATACCAATTTCATTTCCTTTGGATATACAGTCATGCTTTGCTAAACAACTGAGAGACAGCCTGAGAAATGCATCATAAGTGATTTCATTATTGTGTGAACATTAGATAGTTAAGGTCAGTCACTAGACCTGACCTCTCCATGCAATCACAGCACTTCGTAAACATGTATGTATGAGGCTCCTGACAGCATAACATGGCATACTGTTTTACAATGAGCTTAAAAATTTTTGTTTTTATAAGTAGAAGGAGTACACTCTAATAGTGCAGTAACAACCAGTATGTCATTATTTTTTATCATTATCAAATATTATATATTGTATATAATTGAATATACTATACTTTATACATCTGGCAGTGCAGTGTGTGTCTTTATACCAGCATCACTACAAACATGTAAGTAAAGCATTGCCCTGTGTTGTCACTAGGCAATAGGAATTTTTAGCTCCATTATAGTCTTATGGTACCACCTTCGTATATGTAGTTCATTATTGACCAAAATGTCATTATGTGCTACATGACTATTTGAATATACCCAGTAGCAGGATTGCTGGGTCACATGGTAGTTCTAGTTTTAATTTTTTGATCAATCTGCATAGTGTTGCTTTCCACAAATGCCATACCAATTTACATTCCCACCAAGACTGTACAAAGGTTTTCTTTACTGCACATTCTCACCAGCAGTAGTTATATTCTATCTTCTTGATAACATTCTAATAGGTATGAGGTGAAATCTTATTGTAGTTTTAATTTGTATTTTTCAGATTATCAGTGATAAGCATTTCTTCAGACGTTTTTTGAGAATTTGTATATATCCTTTTTGAGAAATGTCTGACCTTTGATCTTTAAAATTTTGTTTTCTTAATATTGCGTTTTTTGAGGTTATGCTTTCCTTTTAAAATTGGGTGGTTTCTTTTAATTAATTAATTAATTAATTAATTATAATTAGGTATATATGACAGCAGAATGCATTTTGATTCAGTGCACACAATTGCAGCACAACTTTTCATTTCTCTGGTTGTACACAATGTAGCATTGCACCATATGTGCAGTCAAACATGTACCTAAGGTAATTCTACCATCTTTCCTGTCCCCATACCCCTTCCCCACAGCTCCCTCCCCTTTACCCCATCAAAGTTCCTCCATTTTTTCCATTCCTCCCTGTGGAGACAAGTGCATGAAGTCTGCATACATGGCATACGCTAAGGGTGCCTGAGTGGCAAACCACTCTCCTCATGCTAGGCTTGTGAGTGGCAAACTGCTTACCCTGTAGTGACAGCCCAGGGCGTGAGGTCACATGTTGCAGTTCCAGCACTTGTTCCACAGCCCACTCCTCAACTGGTCGTTGCAAGGATAGTTGGCCAGAAATTGTATTGATGGCTGCCTATAATCTACTTAGCTACTGCCTGAGTATGTATACATGGTAATATATGATAAAATCAGGCCTCCTTCCAGATTGGTCTCTAGAGGTCTTGATTCGTGACTCTGCAGCCATACTCTCCTCTACCCTGTTCCATGGACTTCTTTGCTGCACGAGAGAGAGCCCATACCCTTTTAAAAAAAATTTTGGAAAATTATTTTCATAATAAAAAGGGAAAAATTCTTCTGTAAGATCCTAAGAAAGTATAGGAAAGAGGAAAAAGCCTTTTCACTAGTTATCAATGTTGAATTATTTCCACTTCTTTGAATGCTTTTTGTGTGTATATAAAATTGAGACATGTATCATTAATATATTATAAATTTCAGCACCCACCAGTATGTTTTCATTAATAATTTATTAATTTTTATTTTTCCAGATATAATTGTGATTTTTCTTTTTCTCTTTACCCTCTTGTAAATTGATACTCTAATTCTTCTGATTATGATTTCTTCTACATATTGTTTTTTAGATTAGTTCATACTTTTCTTAATACGTTTTATTTTTAATAGAAATATATTTTTTTTTTCTAAAAAGAGTATATAATTGTATTTTTGCTTTCTACTTTTGTGTAATTGTTATTTATGAGGGATTGTTTTCCCCATAGTTTAGGGCTTTAAGATCTTGTTTTGATTATGATTTTTAAAATAAATTTGTTGTTCAAGGGTTATGAATTTACCTTCTATAGTTTAAGCTGTTATGCATATATTAAAGTCTTCGTCTAGAAAATGATCTTTTTCTGGAAATTTTCTATGGGAATTTGAAAAAAGCCACTTGTTTATTGTTGTTCTGAATTTTTAAATGTAGATATCCTGTTCAAAAGATAACAGAGAACATGTATTTTTACATATTGTTAATATTTAAAAATGTAAGTCATGTATAGTAAGGATTGGTATAGGCTTTGAAATAGGAATAAATGTTTTAGTATTTCCTCTGATTTCTTTCAATATGCCTACTTGACAGTTCACAAGAAAGTAATTTTTCATAGGTTATTTAAATTTTTTAAAGATTTTTAAAGCAACTTATTGCCAAAAAATAAATTTATATCATTAAATATTTATGGATCTGATGATGTTGATCAGTAAGTAGAAAATGCAAAAAAAAAAAAAAAGTTAAAAACAAGCATCAGAAAACAATGGAAAAACACTAAATCAAAATGTATTCTTTTACATCTCCTTATTTACATTATGAGATTTGTCAAGTTTCTGCTTTAGTTCTGAAAATGACCTGACAGTAGGTAACAGTCTTTGCTCATACTTAACCTGAAGGGCTCAGAATTCAAGAACTTGTCTTTAGTATTTCAGTTATTTCATTTTCTGGAAAAGGTGTGTGCTTATATATATATTCAATATGTATTTTTCATATCTAGTGTCTTAAGTAACGTTTTATAAAGAAGATTCAGGGAGATCTATGTATTTTGCTTTGGCTTCCTAATAAAAGTTGATTTTTAAATCCATCTGTCACACTGTGGGAATTGTGAGGACACCTACTTGACGAGACAGTGGCCTTATATAGCAGAGAAGCACATGAAGGTAATAAGTAGGGTGACCACTGATTCTGCAGAGGGGAACAAAAACATTTGTGTTTAATATCTGAGGTCCAAGAATTGAAACTTAAAAAACCTCTGTGTGGTAATGCAGTTAGTCCACAATAGCAAAGAAGTATTATGTTCAGGGAGAGAATAATTTTAAGTTTTCCATATATATGGAAAAATCATAGCTTAAACAGAAATTTAAGATGTCCTTATACATGGATTTTCTCACTTATCAGACTTACTGTCATTTTGGAAAAAATATGGAAATTGATTATATTATAGAGAACAATTATGTAAACATATTTTAGAATTATGCTTCTAAACCAATTCACGTTAAAGTCATTGACATAACAGACTAGAGAAAGTAATACTAGAAAAACATGATTACATAATAACTGTCAAATAAAATAATAAATACAAGATAGATCATGGCTAACTACCTTCCTTTTGTGTTTTTTCCCTTGGAAGAAATTCTACTGAAAACTATATTTCACAGACTGTGTATAGTAAATTAAAGTGGCAATGAATAAGTAGTCCTGCAACAGATAGTAAATTCTTTTCTAAATCACCTCTGTCCTGTACTTTGTATTAAAAAGCAGTTATTTGCATGATGAAACTGTAACTTTCTTTCAAAATTGAATAAATGGCTCATGGTTAAATGTTTTCACATGAACACAAAATTATGTGAATTGGGCAGTGTATTATTTTTAAGTGTAGTTTAGAATTTGATATGATGTGTGCGGTCCTAGCTACAGAACAGGGACAGCTATATAATAAATATTTGAAACTTTAAACAATAATGACAGATGCCATGTTTATTCTTTGGTTCCCATTGAAATTTCTTGAGTAAATGATTGATTTCACTACATGGTACACAAATTCACAGTGATTTACATAGGAGGAGTATGTATGAAAATGTTAAGGAGAATCATCTAATAAAGCTTTTATGAAATAAAGTGTGAAGGTAAATGGTGAAGGTCTTTGTCTCCCCTCCCCTCAGTGCTTTGCAGTTAGGGACAGAGGAGACTCTTAGTAGCGAGGGTTTCCTGCTTCGGTAACCCTCACTTAGTCTGTCAATGCCCATCTGCACCTGTTCCACATTTCTTTACTATTTGTCACTCACAGGAGAAGGACAGGAGATTAATTGACAATGAACTTGCTTACAGGTAAAAAGGCCTTTCTCTATGTCGCATTTGCCCTTCTATTTTTAAGAGTAAAGCTGATTTGATTGATTTGAAACTTAGCAACAGCTGATGCTACCCTAAGATCACAGGAATGGTATTTTAGTAAAACCAAGAAGAGAAGCCTCAGGAGTCTATCAAAGGTGTTTCAGAATCAGCTTAGTGGCATGTTAGACATCTCTAAAATGCCTCTGGTGACTTACGTAGTACAAACACCAGCTTTGTCCAGAGCTTGTGCTGGCAGAGGTAGAATCAACCAGGTGGGCTGAGCCAGGGCAGGTGGAAAGGTAGGGGCAGCAGCTGAAACTGGTTCAGTGTAGGCAAGAGTTTGAGACAGAATCCAAACCTAGTTTCCCAAAGTGAAGTGAGATACAATCAGAAATGGTTAATAACAAGAGTGAGGCAGTCGGGAGACTGACCTTAATTTAACAAGATCCCTAGAACCCTGAATCTCCTAGTTGGAGATGCCCAGGCTCTCAGTGCATAGTTTGGAAAGTGGAGAGAACTCTGGAGGCTAAAAAATTGTGTCTCATTGCAAAGTTGATGTTGACAGTTTCCATTTCATTATAAGCTTAACTATTGTATAAAATAATTAGTTCAGCCTATTAAATTTACTTTATAGTTTCTATAAACCTAATATCTAACTCTGGCCAGTCATCTGTGAACAAATAAGTAACATTTGTTATTAAGTAAAGTGGATTTGAGTGAATCTGCTGAAATTTATTAAAACATTGGAAAAACCAACTTCAAACTTATATTCAGTTTATTACAGAAGAGTCATTTAATCTCTTTCTTACTATCAAATTTGAAAATCTCTCTTTTCAAACTGAAAATAATTGTTAAAAATAAAATTTAAATAAAAAACAAAACATGAGTAGGCTGCATGCATAGAGTTCAGAGGTGAAGTGTAGACCCTGGCTTATCCCAATTTCCCAGCTCCCATCCTCTGCCTAGGCCCACATGCCTTCAGTTCTACCAATTCTGTCTATTGCTTATTTTAAAGACTTTAATGCAGGTTTTTCAAATCTGTAAATAATATGCTTAAACTACAATTTTTTTCAAAGAGCTTAGTGGAGTTATCAACAGTATGCTACATGTATACAAGTGTGGAATGTGGTAAGTGTTGGCATACACATACAACTGTGAAGCCAAGATGTGCCAACAGTCAAGGCAATGGCCACATTTGTCCCCCGAAGCTCTCCTGTATCTTCTTGTACCTGCTCACACTCCCTCTCTCCCCCATCCCTGGTTCACCAATGGCCTGCTTTCTGTAACTACTGATGGATTTGTAATATGATAGAATTGTATATGAATCAAACTATACAGAGTATACTCCCCCAAGCTTATTTTCAGGCAGCATAATTATTTTGAGATGCATCCATGTCATTGCAAGTGTCAATGTTTCATTCCTTTTTACTGCTAAATTTATTCCATTTGTGTAGATATAGCAGTTTGTTTAACTGCTCACTTTGATGGACATTTAGGTTGTGTTCAGCATGTGGCTATTTTTGAAAGCCACCCTGCATACTGGTGTGAAAGTCTTGGTAAGGATATGTATTTATCTCTCCTGATTTACTGCCTAAAAGGAGACCAGCTGAATCCCCTCTCAGGACGTAGAGGCTGGAAAGCCATAATGTCAGCCTTTCTCCCAGCTGGCACTGAAGTTATTAATGGCAATGATAAGTGCATCCGTCATCTCGGAGGCATTCAAAAGATGTCATGGAGTATCAATAAGCCTGCTTCTTACATGAGATTGTTTTCTTAGGCATTGAATGAAAGAAGGCATATTTTGCACTTTAGTAGGTGTAACTGTGGTCATGTGTGTAGCAGCACCCTCACAATGTGAACAACGTGAACGCCCCACCTCAGGTTTATATCATTGATTTATGTACTGTTTACATGGTGTTGGTATGATTATCACGTGAACTGTATTGAAGCATACTCTGTTAGATTATGAAAACAAAATCTTCATAATTTTTCTACTGAAATTTCAGTTTCTCCATGGTATGTCACTCAGCTCATAGTGACATTTAGTTTCTTTCAGAGCTATAGTAGTTAGTACATTAACATTTTGCTTCATGTGTTGAGATTTATTTGTTCCTTGCACATAAAACTTAAATTTATGTCCTCTTTCATTTATTTTCTTTCAATGATATCTTAGAATTTCTTCACATTTTATAAGGAACCATAAATTTATTTCAGCCTAGGGCCAAAGCTAGCTCTCATGCTGACCTAGATGCATATATGCAATTTAGTCAGGGAATTTCGAAAATTTGAATGATAGCACATTAAACTGGAATAATGAACCAATAAAAATTTTTATAGCATTCAGAAAAATTATTTCTTAAACATTCACACTGTCATTTTACTCATTAAAATTTTTTTTAGCATCATAAGTTGTATTGCTAGACTTGGAACAAAATTAACAGACCCCTGACCCCCCAGCCTCCACCATGCTCAATTGATTTGCCCCATTACAAAATAAGGTAGTCTTGTTTTGGAAAGCTAGTCTCGGTGTTTATAACGAGGCTGTCTATCTTTAGATGATAACATAAAACTCTCAGGAAATCTTTAGTAAAGGTGACTACACTGTGCTTTACATTTTGCATGTTATGGTTTTCCACAAAGTTACTATCTTCATATAGTCTCTGCCAGCAAGTGACTTTGAATTTGAACTGGCAAAGCCTCAGATGCTTTTGTTGGATGGAAACACTGCAACTGCAGGGGGTTTCTGAGGAGAGTAAATAAAATGTGGCTCAAAATGAAAAATTTCCTCTGTAACGGGTAAGCCACAAACGGGAAGTACTCAGGAGATGGTGGTGGTATGTAATTGGCCTGTCCTACAAGCCATGTCCTTACAGACAGACTTTAGGACTTTTGAGGGTCCTGCTCTCCTCCTAGATGCTTGGCCACTAGTGATGTGAGTTATCTGCTTAGGAGCGCAGATTAAGGCAGATCAGTTGCTTAGGTACTATTTTGTATATTTTGCCCAATGATTTCATTGGCCTTTACTTGGTTACAAATGTACTTTACTTAATTAAACAAGGAAAAGTCTTCTACTGAAGCTTTTGCTGTAGTGAAAGGTGTTTTCCAAGCCATACACATTAATTGGGTTGACGCATGTAATTAAAACAATTTACTTTAGAATTAGTATAACATCTCACTTAATCATATTAGTAGTCCTGTAGTCATTCATAAGGATGATCATTATGGTTAAAATAATAAAAAAAATCTAAGAAGAAAAATTCATATCTAAAGAGTTTAGTTTGCAATTTGGGAACTAAATTTATTAATCCAAACAAATAGAATTTATAGAGATTTTTTTCATGTTCCCTTTACTTGTTCACACATTGGTGTCTAATTGTCATTTGTGTCTGTGTTCAGTTCAATTACTATAATTACCATTCATCTTGCAGCAGTTCTGAAATCTTTTCTGTCTTTGCAAGACATAAAAAGAATAAGAGTTTTCTATAAAATCTGTTTTACTTTCAGCTAGAAGATTTTCTTTTAAGTTTTTAAGTCTTGATTTTAATTGTGAATATCAAATAGAGCCTCTCAGATGAGTGACATAGGCTAATTTGAAATTTTCTCTAAATCTACAAATATACTCTCCATTTTTCCTCATCTGGGTCTAAATTGTTCTGCTTGCATTTGTAATCAGAAATTGATTGGGTTGCTGTGGAAACTGGAAGAGTGTATTGCTAGTTGTAGAGAAAATTTGATAGAAGAAGTACTGTTAACACAGTTGTCTGCCATCCTAAATGCCTGTCATTTTAAACAGTGCATTGATAACATGTTCACACTCTGACCCCAGAATCCTTCTCTCTAGAACACTGTTTTGTGATATTTGTCCTCCAGCATATTTGACATCAAATGCCTTTGTCACATGTCTCATTTGTTTCCACGTTGAACTATTTGTGTTTTTTTTTTTTCTGAAAAGGAAATTACTTTCAATTTATTCACATTTTTTTTACAAGGCATCTTAGGAAAAACATGAAGCATGGTAATTGTTAATTATTTAGAAGCCAATCATCTGAAACTGACCTAGAGGACACAAAACACGTGCAAAAAAATTCAGGTGAAGAAACAAGTTTTAACATCTGATACTACAGACAGAAGTGAAGGTCTATTTTACACACACACACACACCACTCACACACAAACACGCAGTAATATTATGCAATTTTACAATGTGGAAACAAAAGTGAACTCTACTTGTCAACAGACTCTTACATGAGAGTTGAGAATACGAAGACTGACCAAAAGAATAAGGATGAAGACAAAACAAAGAATAGGAATATGACCCCACAGAGGCAGGGAGACGGGGACTAGGAGAGGTGTCTATGAGCACATATTATGGTATATAAATGTCCTGTCACTTTGAATTTCTGGAATTTTCTGGAGACTTCCATTAATTGTCTAACTTCCATAAGAATAAATGCAAAAAGTTTTCTGTGATGTCTACAGTTTAATAAACATATTCCCAAGACTCCTCAAGTCTTTGGAAACCAAAGATTCATAAGAGCAATCTCACTGAGGAAGGTTAACCCAATGGATGTCCATGTGCTTTGAACCCAGCTTGAAAAGAGTCTAGAATCTGGTCAACCCAGGTTGAAAAGAGACCCATTACTCCTGGAGTGTCTGGGATAAGAAAATCATTCTGCTTACTTTAGTTCTATTTTTATAAGTAGAGTTAGACATAGAGCAAATAAAGTTGCTTTAGCAGAAAAGTATTCAAATATATGTGACATAGGCCGAATGATGTATTACTTATTTAATATTGTTGAGATTTATATGCTAGATATTTGGAATATAGTCTCGAGTTCTTCACTCCACCTCATACTCCTTTTTTAGGATTGTTTTGCAGGCTTATTTTTATTTATTCTTATTTTAAAAATTTATTATTTTATTGACAAATCAAACTTTATACATTTATGGGGTACAATGTAATGTGATATATATATATATCAATATGGCATGATTAAATCAAGCTAATTGACATCTCCATCACTTTTTATGGTAAAACACTTGAAATTTATTCTTACTTATTTTGAAATAGATCTTGCTATTGACTTAGTATAGTCACACTGCTGTGCAATAGCTCTTAAAACCTATTCCTCTTATCTACTAAAGCTTGGACTCCTTTCATCAGCAGCTCTCACGCCCTCTTTCCCCATGCCTTTAGCCTCTGGTACTCTTCATTCTACTCTATATTCTGTGAGTTTAATTTTATTGGATTCCACATGTGAGATTATGCACTATTTTTCTGCTGTGCCTGCTTATTTCATTTAGCATAATATCTGCCAGATATTTCCAAATTGTTGCAAATGAGAGGATTCTCCCCCCCTTACAGGTAGAATCATAGGCCATCATGTATGTTTAGAGTCTTTTCTTTGTTCACTCATCCACTGATGTGAGCTTAGATTGATTCCATATTTTGGCTGTTGTGAATATGCTGCAGTGAACGTGAAAGTGCAGATGTTCCTTCAACATGTGGATTTCAGTTCCTTTGACCATATACCCAGAATTAGGTTTTTGGGTTGTCTGCTAGTTCTATTTTTCTTTTTTTAAGGAACCTCCACACCCTTTTCCATATGGTTATACTAACTTTACATTACCAGACACAATGTGTAAGGGCTCCCTTTTCTCCACACCCTAAGACTTTTCCATCTTTTTTTGAAAGCTGTTCTAACAGATGTGAAGAAATGTCTTTTTGTGATTTTAATTTGCATTTCATTAATAATAATGATGCTAAAGATTTTTAAAAACTATATCTATTCACCATTATTTGCATGTCTTCTTTTAAGAAATGTCTGTTCATGTTCTTTGCCCATTTTTTAATCAGGTTGTTTTCCTGCTATTGACTTGTTCTAGTTCCTTGTATATTCTGGATGTTAACCATTACCTTTCAGTTAGAAAATATTTGCAAGCCACATATCTGGTAAGGGGTTAATTCCCCTTTCACTGGGTTAATTGTTTTCATGGTCCTGCAGAAGTGTGATGTCATCCCATTTGTCTGCTTAGTGTGATGACATCTTAGTGTGATGTCACCCCTTTTGTCTACTTCTGCCTTTGCTGCCTATGCTCTTGGGGTCCATATGCAAATAATCATGGCCCAGAGCAATGTCAAGGAACATCCCCAGGGTTATTTTCTTGTGATTTTATAGTTTTAGGTTGATATTTAAGTCTTTAATCACTTTGAGTTGATATTTTTAGCATATGATATAAGGGTCTAATTTCAGTCTTCCATATGTGAATATCCAGTTTTCCTAGCACATTTATTGAAGACACTGTCCTTCCCCACTGTGTGTTTGTAGTACCTTTGTTAAAAATCAGCAGACTGTAAATGTATGGCTTTATTTCTGGGTTTCTATTCTTTATCCTTTGTTCTTATGTCTGTCTTTCTGCCAGTACCACTCTGCTTTGATCAAAAACTCTTTATGTTATGAAATTGGGGTGAGTGATGCAACCACCTTTGTTATTCTTGCTCATGATTGTTTTAGCTATTCAGGATTTTTTGTGGTTCCATGTGAATTCAAGGATACTCCCCACCCTTCCACATTTCTTTGAAAAATGGTGTTAGAACTTTGATATGAATTGTATTAAATTTGTATGTTACTTTATGTAGTATGGAAATCTTCACAGTATTAATTGTTCCAACCCATGACAAGGAATACCTTTTTATTTATTTCTGTATTCTTCAGTTTCTTTCATGAATGTTTTATAGTTTTCAGCATATAGATGTTTTATTCCTTGCTTTAATTTATACCTAAGTAATTTGTTGTTACTATTGAAAATGGGATTGTTTTCTTAATTTCCTTTTGGAGTAGCTTACTATTAGTTTATAGAAATGCTACTGATTTTTGTTTTAAGTTTATGTGTGTTATGCAACACTACTCAATTTATCAGTTCCAAGCATTTTCTGGTGGAGACTTCTGGATTCTCTACATATAAGATGATATCATCATCTGCTAATGGAGACAATTTCATATCAGAATGCCTTTTATTTGTTTTTTAATGTTGCTTAATTGCTGTATCTAGGACTACCAGTACTGTTTGAGTATCCCTGATCTTAGAGAAAAAGTTTTAAACTGAAAAGTTTAATAATGATGCTAGGTATAAGTTTGTCAGACAAGATTCTTATTGTGTCAAGGTAACTTCCTTCTATACTCAATTCTGTTGAGTGTTTTAAATCATGAAAATGTGTTGAATTTTGTCATATTCCTTCTCTACATCTATTGAGATGATCATGATTTTTATCTTTCATTTTGTAAATGTCATTTATTATATTTGTTGTTCTGTGTATGTTGACCCAAGCTGGCATCCCAGTGATAAATCCCACTCCATCATGGTAAATGAGTCTTTTAATGTGTTGAATTTTATTTGCTAATTTTTGGATGATTCTTACATCTAAATTCATCAGGATTACTGGCCTGTAATTTTCTTTTCTTATAGTGTCATTGTCTGGCTTTGGTATCAGGACAATATTAGCCCATAAAATAAGTTTGGAAGTATTACCTCTACTTTTTATTTTTTTAAGTGTTTGAGAATAATGGGTATTAGTTCATCTTTAAATGTTTAGTCAAATCAGATGAATCAGAACCCAAACGTGCAATCCTGGGGTTTTTCTTTGGTGAGACTTTCTCTTACTGATTCAGTCTCCTTACTTGTGAGTGAACTATTCAGATTTTCGATTTCTTCTTGAAAATGTTCTATGTGCCCTCGCAAAAAGGTGTATTCTGTTGCTATTAGATGAAATGTGCTTATATATGTGTGTTAGGTCCATTTTTTTTCTAAAGCGTAACCCAAGACATAGTTTGTTATTGATTTTCTGTCAAGATAATCTGTCTCTTGTTGAGGCTGGGGTATTCAGCACACCTACTATTATAGTATTATAGTATTTCTCCCTTCAAATCACTTAATAATTTCCAATGTTGGGTGCTAACATATTTATAATTTTTATGCTTGATAATGAATTAACTCTTTTTATCATTATGTAATGAACTTCTTTGTCTCTTTTTATAGTTTTTGAATTTGAATGTACTTTGTCCAGTGTAAGTATAGCTACCCTTGTTCTCCTCTGGTTTCCATTACATAGTGTAGATTCTCTATCACCCCCCTTTCTATCTGTGAGCGTTAAGAGTCTCTGGTAGGAAGCATGTCAGTTTGTATATATTGGTTTTTACATAGTCAACAACACTCTGTGTCTTTGTATTGGAGACTTTCTATTCAAGGTGATTATTGATAGGTAAGGACTTACTACTGCCATTTTCTGATTTTTCTCATTGTTGTGTAGGCTCCTCATTTTTACCCCTTTTGCTGACCTTCTTTGTGGTTCCATGAGGGGTTTTGGATGGTTTCTGGATGATGTGCTTTGACTCTTACTTACATTTTGTGCAGCTACTGTAGGTCTTTATTTTGTCACTTGAGGCTTACATAAAATATCCTTATAACAGATTACATTAAATTGATAATAACTTGCCTTTACTAATACAAAAACTCTACACTTTTCTTCTCTCCCCCTCCACATTTTATGATTTTGATATAAAAATTTATATTTGTTTTTGTATTTTTGTGTTGCTTAACAATTATTGTAATTATAGTTTTGTTTTTAATCATTTTGTCTTTTTCCTCTCCTAATGGTGATAAAATTGCTTTATGCACCACCTTTTACAGCAATAGAAAACTTCTCTGTATAACATCCATTATTCATACATTAATTTTTTTATTATTTATGGCCTTTCATTTCAGCTTAAAGACCTCTCCTTAGCAATTCACATGATGTAGGTCTAGTGGTGATAAACACCCTTAGCTTTTGTTTATCTGGGGAAAAATGTATTTTTCTCTTGTTTCTGAAAGACTTCCTTAAATACTCATGGTTGCAGGTTCTTTATGCCAGTATTTTGAATACATCATCCTATTTTGTCCTGGCCTGCAGAATTTATATTAAGAAATCCACAGAAAGCTGTAATGCACTTCACCTGAATGTGATGCATTTTTTATATTTTAATGCTTTCTCTATGTTTTTGTTTATGACTTTTAATACTTTCCTTATTATGTGTCTTGGTGAACTTCTCTGGGTTGAGATTCCTATACCAATTATTGTCATCTTTCCCCATATTTGGGAAAATTTCAGCCGTTATTTCCTTAAATTATGCTTCCTAGGCCTTTGTCTCTCTTCTCCTTTAGGTTCTACTATTACCAGAAGGTTAGTTTGCTTGATTAGGTCCTGTAATTTCCATAACCTGCCTAAGTCTTTTGACATTTCTATTCTTTTTGCTCCTCTGGTTGGATAATTTCAAATGTCCTGTCTTCAAGTGCATTGATTTTTCTTATTCTGTTTGATCAAGTCTGCTATTGTAGCTTCCTATTGAATTTTTCATTTCAGTTATTTTATTCTTAAAGATTTTATTGTTTTTATTTATCAAACTCTTCCTTCTGTCCATGACTTATTTTCCAAATTTTCTATCTATATTTTTGCAGTTTTCTTATATTTATTAAGAGAACATTTCTGATTTGTCAGTTATTTTATACATCTTGATTTCTTCTGGGCCCATTACTGAAATGTTTGTAGTTGATTTTGGTGGTTTATTTATATTTCCCTGATTTTTTATCATCCTTGTGTCCTTGCACTGGTATCTGTACATTTGAGGAGATGGCCACCTCTGCTGTCCTTTACAGGTAATAGACCTAAACTCCCTAGTACAACCCAAGATTCTAGATAGTCACTGGAAAGACATATCTTTGTGTTGAGTTCTCGGAGTCTTTTCCTGTTCTCTGAAGTCAAGCAGCAGTCAAGTTAGTGAGAACACTGACTGGATTCTCCCATCATGTGAGTGCTGGCAAGGCTTTGTGATCATCTCTACTGAACTGGATTGCAGGTTGGTTGTCTTTTCTGGCTAGACAGTATTGTGTTTTTTTTTTAATATTTTTTTATTGGTTGTTCAAAACATTACAAAGCTCTTGACATATCATATTTCATACATTAGATTCAAGTGGGTTATGAACTCCCATTTTTTACCCCAAATATAGATTTCAGAATCACATTGGTTACACATCCACATTTTTACATAATGCCATATTACTAACTGTTGTATTCTACTACCTTTCCTATCCTCTACTATCCCCCCCTCCCATCTTCTCTCTCTACCCCATCTACTGTAATTCATTTCTCTCCTTGTTTTTTTTCCCATTCCCCTCATAACCTCTTATATATAATTTTGTATAACAATGAGGGTCTCCTTCCATTTCCATGCAATTTCCCTTTTCTCTACCTTTCCCTCCCACCTCATGTCTCTGTTTAATGTTAATCTTTTCCTCCTGCTCTTCCTCCCTGCTCTGTTCTTAGTTGCTCTCATTATATCAAAGAAGACATTTGGCATTTGTTTTTTAGGGATTGGCTAGCTTCACTTAGCATAATCTGCTCTAGTGCCATCCATTTCCCTGCAAATTCCATGATTTTGTCATTTTTTAGTGCTGCGTAATACTCCATTGTGTATAAATGCCACATTTTTTTTTTATCCATTCATCTATTGAAGGGCTTCTGGGTTGGTTCCACAGTCTAGCTATTGTGAATTGTGCTGCTATGAACATCGATGTGGCAGTATCCCTGTAGTATGCTCTTTTAAGGTCTTCAGGGAATAGTCCAAGAAGGGCAATAGCTGGGTCAAATGGTGGTTCCATTCCCAGCTTTCCCAGGAATCTCCATACTGGTTTCAAAATTGGCCACACCAATTTGCAGTCCCACCAGCAATGTACAAGAGTACCCTTTTCCCCACATCCTCGCCAGCACTTGTTGTTGTTTGACTTCATAATGGCTGCCAATCTTACTGGAGTGAGATGGTATCTTAGGGTGGTTTTGATTTGCATTTCTCTGACTGCTAGAGATGGTGAGCATTTTTTCATGTATTTGTTGATTGATTGTATGTCCTCCTCTGAGAAGTGTCTGTTCAAGTCCTTAGCCCATTTGTTGATTGGGTTATTTGTTATCTTATTGTTTAATTTTTTGCGTTCTTTGTATGCTCTGGATATTAGGGCTGTATCTGAAGTGTGAGGAGTAAAAATTTGTTCCCAGGATGTAGGCTCCCTATTTACCTCTCTTATTGTTTCTCTTGCTGAGAAAAAACTTTTTAGCTTAAGTAAGTCCCATTTGTTGATTCTTGTTATTAACTCTTGTGCTATGGGTGTCCTATTAAGGAATTTGGAGCCCGACCCCACAATATGTAGATTGGAGCTAACTTTTTCTTCTATCAGATGTAGAGTCTCTGATTTGATATCAAGCTCCTTGATCCATTTTGAGTTAACTTTTGTGCATGGCGAGAGGAGGGGATTCAGTTTCATTTTGTTGCATATGGATTTCCAGTTTTCCCAGCACCATTTGATGAAGATGCTATCCTCCCTCCATTGCATGCTTTTAGCTCCTTTATCAAATATAAGATAGTTGTAGCTTTGTGGATTAGTCTCTGTGTCCTCTATTCTGTATCATTGGTCCACCCTCCTGTTTTGGTACCAGTACCATGCTGTTTTTGTTACTATTGCTCTGTAATATAGTTTTAAGTCTGGTAGCGCTATATTGATAATTGTTATGTCTTGTTGGTGAATGGTTCCTTTTAACAGTATATAATGTCCTTCCTTATCCCTTTTGATTAATTTAGTCTTGAAGTCAATTTTATTCGATATGAGGATGGCCACCCCTGCTTGCTTACGAGGACTGTGTGCGTGGTATATTTTTTTCCCATCCTTTCACCTTCAGCCTGTGTATGTCTTTTCCAATCAGATGTGTCTCCTAGAGGCAGCATATTGTTGGATTTGTTTTTTTAATGCATGTTGCCAGCCTATGTCGCTTTATTGGAGAGTTTAGGCCATGAACGTTTAGAGTTACTATTGATAGATGGTTTGTACTTCCAGCCATGTTTGATTATTTATCTTTTTTTTTTTTTAATTTAGTTTGTTTCTCCATGATTAGCTTTCCCCCAGCCCTCTGTCTTTACTGAGGCACTTCCTACTGATGGTTTTGGTTATTGTTTTTCATTTCTTCCTCATGTAGTGTTTTGCTCAAGATGCTTTGCAATGCTGGTTTTCTGGCTGCAAATTCTTTTAACTTTTGTTTATCGTGAAAGATTTTTATTTCGTTGTCGTACCTGAAGCTTAATTTTGCTGGATACAAAATTCTTGGTTGGCATCCATTGTCTTTCAGTGTTTGAAATACGTTGTTCCAGGATCTTCTCGCTTTCAGCGTCTGTGATGAAAAATCCATTTTTAACCTTATTGGTTTACCCCTGAATGTAATCTGCCTCCTTTCTCTTGTAGCTTTTAATATTTTCTCTTTGTTCTGTATATTGGATATCTTCATAACAATGTGTCTTGGCGTTGGTCTACTGTGATTTTGTGTGCTTGGTGTCCTGTATGCATCTACAATTTGTATATCTGTTTCCTTTTTTATTTCTGGAAAGTTTTCTATAATTATTTCATTCAGCAGGTTGCTCATTCCCTTGGTTTGAACCTCTATACCTTCCTCTATCCCGATGACTCTTAAGGTTGGATTTTTTATGTTATCCCATATCTCTTGGATGTTTTTCTCGTGATTTTTTACCAGCCTTTCTGAGTTGGCTAGACTCTTTTCAAGATGATATATTTTGTCTTCATTATCTGATGTTCTGGCTTCTACTTGCTCCACTCTGTTAGTGATACTCTCATTTGAGTTTTTAATTTGTTTTATCGTTTCCTTTATTTCTAGAATTATTGTTTGATTTTTTTTATAATCTCTATCTCCTGATAAAGATGCTTAATTTCTTCTTTTATCTGTTTATGTAATTCATTTTTAATGTGTTCTTTCACTGTTTGAATTTGCTGTCTCATATTCTCTTTAAGGTTCCATTCCATCTGTCTAAGGTATTCCTTGAGTTCTTTATTTGACCATTTTTCTGATGCCTCTAGGTCCTCCTGAATATTTAGGCTGTCCTGCATTATTTGTACTCCTTTTCTTCCTTGCTTTTTCATGCTGCTCATGTTACTTCTTGTTCTGTTTAACTGTTGAGTTACTGTTTACTCCTATAAATTTATTTGATGCTTGGGAGGAAAGGTATTAGAAGGGAAGGGAAGAAGTCACTAAAGAGAATGAGAGTAGGCAGGTAGAATTCAAGGAAGGGGGAATAAGGAAATTGAAAAGAAATGAAAAGACAAAAGAAAAAAAATAGAAAAGAAAAAAAGAAAAAAAAATTTAAAAAATAAAAATTAAAATTAAAAAAATAATAAAAAAATTTAAAAAAAACAAAAAAATGAAAATGAAAAAAAACCCCCAAAATTGATAAATGCAGTCTTAGAGTTTGATTAACTTCTCTTCCAGTAGGTGGAGCTGTTCCCACCGAGCCAAGCTTCTCCTCTCAATACGCGGGAACCAATCACTGTGCAGCAGCTCCTCCTCCCAGACTGGGCGGGTCTCCAATCCTGAGTGCCTAGGGCCTTCTCTTGTGTCTAGTCACTTCCCCACTTTTCCTCAAGCCAGGCCCTGCTCACTGGTGACGCTCATCACAATACTGGCTACACACCAGGTCTGCTGCTCCCGGAAGCCCTATTTTCATGAACGCCTGGGCACACTCTCCCTGTTTGCCATTCCCTCAGACCCTAAGTTTGTAGTTCTTGGGGCTGAGAACCCACAGCGAATTTTGCTTGCCCTCCGGTAGCCACGCCCCCGGTAGCTGGTGCAAGAGACCTCAGTTGTCAGCACTGGTGGGAGCGGTAGCCGGGAGTTCCACGCCGTGGGTCCCGCGCCACTCCTGATTCCCTCGGTCTGGCTATCGCGCTCACAGGAGAGCTGGGAGGGGCCCATACGGGAGAGCTGGGAGGGGCCCTTAAGGTTTCCCCACTGTGTGGAGAGAGAAGGCTAGGGGGTTACACACCTGTCGCCACCATTTCAATGGAGTTATCTCCTCCGCCACATTCTGGTGACGTCATTTCTCTGCCATGGTGGTATCCCATGCAAATGGCGACAGTTCATTCCCTTTGCCAGGTGACCAATGCAACGGGTGGGTCCTGACTGGCTCTCCCAAGCCACGTTTCAATCCTGTGGCCACTGCCTATGAAGACTTGGTTGGCATTAACCTCCATAAGTTCAGAAGGGCCGACCAGTTGTTTCAGCAGGATCGTTTAGTGCTGAGTCACAGCAGTTTGTCTGCGAGAAGCAGGCGAACGGGAGCTTGAATTCAGCCGATCCGTGCTCGGTGTGTGTTCTGAGAGGCCCAGACTGTTCGTCCCAGATCCACGTCAGCTCAGCATTGCCTAGTGATCCTGAGCAAACAGCATTTAGATGGTTTACGACTCCCTATGCCCGCGCAGCTGAAGAGGTCAGAGACTTGATCTCTCTGCGCCCGCCGCCATGTTGGATCTCCCTAGACAGTATTGTTAATAATTCGTAGTTGGTCAGGGCCATGTGGTGACCTCTGGCACTGAATGAGGTCTCTTGGGTTCCTGCTTGGCCACATGGGTAGGCTGGTCCATAGGCCATACTCTACAGATACGTGTGGACCTGGGCTTGACTCCTGGCCTGTGGTAGGCCTAAGCAGATCACTAAGGTTTGGTTGGGTCACTACTCTATAGTTGGGGCTCAGCAGGGTCAGGTGCTTTTTCTGTGGGTAACTGCTAACCTGCAGGTGCCTGGGAAGACAATGAGAACACCAGGACCAACTTGGATCCCCTCTCTCACTCTCACTCTTGTTTTCCCACCAGGTGCTAGGGATTAAACCTAGGGCCTCACACATGCTAGGCAAGTGCCCTACTACTGAGGCACCCTGAGCCCTTGGATCACCTCTCCACCACTAGGGTTTGGCAGGGCCAGATGTTCCCTTTATGGGATATCATTGACTTGCAGTTTCTCCTCTGTCTGAAGATGATTTAATGCAAGCCCTAGAACATAGTGAGATAATCTCTCCACTGCTAGAGTTATTCAAATCCAGATGTTCCTTCCATGCATAACTGCTTACCTACGATTGCTTCTCCACATAGAGAAGACTTTACTAGAGCATTGAATTTGTGTGCAAAACCTGGATAGGAATCCATGCCTAGGAGACCCAGGGGCCCTATTTCCTGCAGTGTGGTGTTGTTGTGACTGGAATATAGCACAGCACCAATATTTCCATGCGAATCACTGTGAACTCTATTCTCCATTGTTCCCACCAGGCCTCAGGTGGTTTGGCCCTACTGGCAATCTCAGTGTTTTCCAAGGGACAAGAAAGAGTGAGCTTCCTATGCAACAGAATGGTGGGGCAGCTGAAAGTCTGCCTCCAGCTCACTTATTCCACTAAAGAAACTGGGTGCAGGGAATTCTCTGTGTGTGGTGTCAGGGTGGTTGAGGAGAAAAGTGCAGAGAGAGCTGTTTCTCTCACCCTTTGATCTCAGCTTCTCTCGGTTTTGCAGTATAAGGAGATGTCTCAGCTTCACTCTTGAGTTCTGAGATGTTCGTGATGGTTCTTTCCTGTGGAAAGTTGTAGGTGGGTTTCCATTTGGGGGAGTGACTCCAGAGAACTCTATTCCACCATCTTGCTGGTGTTACCTTCTACCATCATCCACTTCTGAAAGTTTTGAAACCATTGAGGGCATTTTATTCAGGGATAAATGCTTTATATCTTTAGAAGTGAGTTCTCATCTTTCTTTAAAGAACTGGGACATAAGCAAAAAATATGCAGCCATTTTTATACACCATCCATGCTGATGCACAGTTTGTTTTATGGAATTAGTGAAGCAGACGGGAGAAGAAGCTCTGTCTACGTGCATGTATAGACACTCTGTGTTGTCGTGTTTGAATGAGTAATAAATTGATGATTTAAAAGACAGAGGGAATACACTGAAAAGTTTCTCTATTCATTGCTTCTTTACAAATCAAATATTTGTGTCTTTTACAGAAATAATTTATGAATGTTAAGGAAAAATGTATGTATACATCAATTGATGCTAAAGTTCTTAATTTGAGCAAATATGAGAACTGTAAGTATGATGGCTATGGTCTGATTTTGTCTTTCTGATTTGAAATTAGGTTAAGCAGCTCTTCATTTGTCTATTGAACACTTAGCTTTCTCCTTTGTCAAGTGTCCATTGTACTCTCTGCCCAGTTTTCTTTTAGGAAAGTGCTGTCCTTTTTAGATAGACATGACAGTAGAACACACATGAAGAATAACTTATTCTAATTAGGATCCTATTCTTGTGATTGTATATGATGCAGAATTATCCTGGTTGTGTATTCAAATACAAGGATAGGAAAGTTATTTCTGATCAATTCTACTGTCCTTCCCATCCCCTCCTTTCCCTTCATTCCCCTTTGCCTAATCCAACGAACTTCTATTCTTCCCTTTGTTGTGGGTTAGTATCCACATATCAGAGAGAACATTTGGCCTTTGGTTTTTTGGATTGACTTATTTCACTTAGCATGATATTCTCCAGTTCCATCCATTTACTAGAAAATGCCACGATTTCATTCTTTATAGTTGAGTAATAATCCATTGTGTATAAATATACCACATTTTCTTTATCCATACAAAGAATTCAAAAAACATGACACCAAGAAAAAACAATAATAATTCAATCAATAAATTGGCAAAGGAACTGAAGAATTTATTTCACAGGGGAACATATATGAATGGTCAAAAAATATAGGAACCTGTCTTTTTCTATCACTAATTTGTGAGAACTCTTTATTTAACTACTTTTTTTTTTCATTTTCTTAAAGATCTCCTCCTCCTCTATTGCTTGTGTTTTCACTCAGTGGAGTCTTCTGATATGCAGAACTTATTAATTTTACTGCTGTCAAATTTATCAATCTGTTGCTTCCTGGTAGTGGTTTTTGACTTTAGAAATCATTCTGTAACCTGTGGCTATAAAAATACCCTTAATTTTCACATACAGACTCTGGTCTACCTGAACTTAACCCTTAAGAAGGTCATCACATTTCACTGTGTCAGTTTGTATTACTGCTCCAGCACCATGTTTTGAAAACACCATTTCCCTATCACTTGACATACAACCTTTACTAGAAAAATAGGACAAAATAGTCAGTTTAAACCTTCGTATATGTTTCAGTTTGTTTCTGAACTCATTATTCTATGTGGAAATTATGTTTTTCTATTCCTACAATACTATTTGTCATTCTTATTGTCATTTTATGTTGTATGTTGCTATCTAGAATAGTGACTTCTCCAATGTGTTTGTTCATCAGGGGTGACTTGGATATTCTTGACCCTTTACATTTCCATATGAACTTCAAATTTCCAAATAGAATTTGTCAAGTTACAGGGGAGTAAAAGTGTTCTAATTTTGATTGGATTTGTACTATGTATATATAAATGGTAACATTTGACGTCTTTATTATACTGGACCTTCAAATTCATGAACATAGTATGTTGCTCTACTTATTTAAGTTTCCTTATATCTCTCCACAAGGTCTTATGATATTCTCAATAGAGGTCTGAGGTACATTTCTTGATATTTATTCTTTAGAACCTTTATATGCCAATGTAGGTGGTATGGTTTTTGAGGGATTTTTTTCTATTTTTTTTTTCACATATACATTTGTTTTAATCCAGGAGATTTGACTTGTGAAGCTTCCTATTAATTTAAGTACATGTTGAATTTTTGAACTTATCATATGTGAATAAAAGTTTTATTTTGTTTTCCTAGTCATATAACATTTTTATTATCTTACTGAATTGTCTTGTCCCAGGTTCATTGTTGAATATATGTTGCAATAGTGAACATCATTGTCTTCTTCCTGGTTCCAGAAGGAATCTCTAATACAATATTTGTTATATTTTTACATTAGATTACCTTAATCTGTTTGATGTAATGTTCTTTTATATCCAATTTGCTTTAATTTATATCTTAAATAGATAAGGACTTTATAATCTCCTCACTATTGAGATGATCTTACAAATATAACATGCTTGGTATCTCTCCTAGATGAGTAACATTTCTGATAATTCACTCAACAGAATATGTGGCTAAGTATGAGTTATTATTTTTACCTACAGTAATGTAAATGTAGGAATAGTGTTTGTATTTAACATGCTGTTCTTAAAGCCCCAAATTAGGACATTTTCTTGAAAATAAATCTTCAGATACTCTGTGTCTTGGCTGTTGTTCCCAAGATTAGAGTCTGAGGCAGGGTTCCTGGGCCAGTCGTTTGTGAAAGGAGAGGGTGAAGTAGAGGAGTGCAGGGGAGTGGCTAAGCAAGGATGTGGCTCCAGGGGAAGCCAAGCCACAGCCTGGTGCCATGAAGAGACTGTCTCAAAATTTCAATCCTGATTTGAGACAGAGAAAGGAGCCTGTTGGACATGAGAGCTCTTCCTGTACTGAGCTGCAATCAGCCTTTGGCCACTACCTGGCTGCTCCAGGTTGGGATCAAAACTTCCAGATGCCTCTGGACAAGCATAGTCCACTGTCCCTGAAAAGTCCATCTGAGGTGCTATGGTTGTGTGCTGTCAGCTGCATCACCCCAGGGATTCCTGGGTCTGCCCACTGCAAACACAGCACCCTCTTCATGGCTTCTTTCACATTGCTGTGAAGTTGGAGTGGTCAGCGAAGGGGAGTGAGCAGGAAAGGGGGTTTCAGCACAAGTGGACACGGCCACACATCCCGAGGCAGAAATGAGGGTGGAACATTTGAGGAATATTGTGAGGGGGTCACAGGGAGAGCGGGGGACAGAAGCTGATCAATGTCAGAATGGGGGGCTCAGGCAACAGGAAAGGCCCAGGACACCAGGAGTCTTGTGTGCCACACAAGAAGTTTGTTTTATTTTACGTGCCATGCTGATGGAGGTGGGTGATGGTTGAGGTGACTGAGGAGCCACACAGAGGTCAGTGTGGCTAGAGGAGAATGAGCCAGGAAGAGAGAGGAAATGATAGGAACTGACATGGGGAAGTGGGAGTCAGGAAGTGAAGGGCCCTGTAGGCCTCTGGCAGAACTTCAGCTTTCACTCCGGGGGTGGTGGGCTGTTGAAGGTCATAAGCATTCTTTCACACGGTGAAGGAATTACTGTGGATACTGTGTCCAGAACGATCCTTAGTGCTCCCTGGTAGAGGGTAGGAAACCAGTTAGGAGGATTTTGTAGTGGCAGAGGCAAGAAGAGATGGTGACTCAGATGACAGTGGTCACAGTGGAGACTGGAGATATGAACCAAATCAGAGTTGATGGTTAGCTGGCAGCATTTGCTGATGTGTCAGAGGTAAAGATGTGCGCGAGGAACTAAGAATGAAGTCCTCCAGCTTTCTTGCTGACCCCCTTCTGCACAGGGGCCAGCCCATTATGTCCATTATGGCTGGTGCCTTCATTCTCCCTGCTTTGCTGTGGTTCACACATACCTTCTTCCTCACACCGATCCCTAGAATCCCCGATTCCTCAATATGACCAAAACACGGCATTTAGCTTCCCACTCCATCTTGTCCCTGGGTTCACCTCTGCTAATCCAAAGGAGTTCTTTGTTGGCAGTGATAAAACAAGTGCCGCTTATGGCTTTAACAACATAGATGAGATGATAAAAGTTTTAAGAATTGTTTTTCCTTTTCCCCTTAACGATAATACTCTTTAAATAGATAGAGCAGGATTAAGATTTATTTTCCTGCCAATGTGAAGCATTTTATTCTCTTTAGAAACCAAAGGAAGTTTTGGATTTGAATGTTGCATTCCTCTCTGATATCAATACCAGGCATAAGCTAGTTATTTATCTCTTTGAATATAACCATTCCTATATTTTAGATAGTAATATTTCTAATTTTACAGATGAAGAAATTGAATCACAAGTGTTAAGTGAATTTCCTGAAATAAAATACTTAATAAGTGGAATTTCAGAAGCCTAATACTAAATTTACATATGGTGTCTTTAAGTATACAAGAAAACAAGCAGATGTAGCACAAAGAGCTGTGTGGTCAGAGAGCACAGATTTTACCCTCATGGTTACAACACTGTCTGAAAGACATTAACTGGCAGTTAGTAAGTTCTCCTAGTGTTGAGTGAGTCAGTCAGTCTAGTGAGGCTTTATCAAGGTGGCAGTGGAAACATGAAGGAAGGAGAACTTAATTCTGAGTGGGAACTTCATAGCCAAGATGTTATTTTAAGGAGTTCAGCAAGTTGAGAATGGAATCCTCTTACTCCAAGCCAAGAAAACAGTGAGAAATGCCAGGTTATGTGGAGCGTGTTGTCTCTTTTGTGGAAACACTAACTGAGGCCAGAAAGCTCATTTGTAATGGGTCACTTAAGGCCTTGATCTTGACCTTGCTGAGAACCTTGTACTTTCTTATTTTTCCACAGTGCAGAGCTTTTTTTTTTGGGGGGGGGAGGGGGGCAGTGTTTAAGGAGTAGGGATCAAGAGAGACCTGATATTCCTTTTCTTTACAGTGTTTTACTTATAAAACACTGAACTATTTATAGTCCAAAAAGGTCATAAATATAAGAACTTAAAAAAAAAAAGACTCAAGAACTATGTATTTTTTTGGACCCAACACTTGGTATGCAATTATCTGTGGAGGTTGACTTCATGTTCTTTCCATCTTCAAAAATATTTTATATTTTGAGAACAGGGGTTATTTGTATCTTGTGACATGCTAAAGATATCAGATTTTAAGATCAATTCTACATATAGAGCAGTGAGTAGTCAATTCAGGAGGCAGATGAGTTTTGCATTTTTCAAACACAATCTTTTTCATTCTGATAGAAACTCTATGGATTAGATTGTAATATTGTTTTACAGCAAAATGTAACTTTGATTTATGTTCTGATGTTAAGTATTTATACTAGTTTACCATGTATGTGCACTCTTTTATCTCTGTAATTATACTAGATGGACAAGGTTTTCTTTTTAATCACATTTAAGAATACATTTAACTAAAAATATCCACTAAGGTATATGTAACTTCTGTTTTCATGAAACCAATTAATGATCCTGGCAGGTACTGTATTTTTCTGAATTTTAGGACTTGCTTCACACAAATCAGAAGTGCCCAGACTTTTAAATTTACAATATCCATTCAAACTTTAAATGCCCTTGATTAATAAAAATACATGTGACAGCAAAGTATAGCCTGCTTTTAAGCTGTTAGAGAGAACATAAAATGATTATGGCTTGCAGTAAATGTTGTTATGGTCCTAAGATGTTTCCTGAGGGACTCAGCACTCTCTTGCACTTTCCTTAAGACTGACCCTCTCTCCTTGAGAAGCAGCAGGAAGGAGGCTGCGGTGGCAAGACCACTGTCAGGTCACCTGTCACAGCTCTGACAGGCTCTGATATAAAACCTAATTTACAGTGTAGGAAGCACATCCATTATCCTTCCGATTTTAAAATAGAACATACATCAGCAAAATGATAAAAGAAAGTGCTTAAGAATTATTAATGTCAAGGACTATTTCATACCATAAAGTCACAACCCTTTTTGAATATTACTTAGAATTATAGTGGAGTTTAATGATATTCATGTGCTCTGTTCAGTGAAAATGAGTATTGTAGTATTCCAGTTATTGATAAGCTAATAATTGTGGATTAACTATTGAATCCTTTTCATACCTAGGTAGATGGTATTGCCAGGATTTAGCTATTTCTTTTACATTTCCTTCTGATGTCTTAGTAGATGTATGGTGTTGTTTCATCTTCATTTCTAAATAGCAGTGTGCTTGTTATTCTCTTACTCCTGATTCTTCCTTCTCCTGTATTTCTTAACTGATGATGAATATATGGACCAATCTTGCAGTCTATTTTCTGAAATTTTACTGTCCTCTTGAAATGCAAATAAACTCTCCAAGTGTCTATTTGGAAACCTTGGATTTTATTTTTAAAAAGGTACTTCATATTACTGTCTTTATAAATTTCATTACAATAATTAATGTTTTAATAATTGTGTTATAGATGAAATAATTTGAATTTTATAACAGTCTTTAAACTTTTTCTTATAAATGAGTCAATACTCAAGCATAAATTCTTTATAATAGGTTAATTTTTTAGACTCAAACTTGAGATTTGACAATCCATAAGTAGAAATGTTGAAATATTTGCTTTGTAGTCAACTCTAGTGAAAATTAAGGGTTATCCTTAAATTACCCTTTGCAGGTTCAAGATAGAACACTAATTTAAGCAGTAATTTTTACTGCTTCATAGCAAATTTCTGACATATTAAATATCAGTCGCCCTTAAAACTAATTGTTCTCCCTCTCTGCTATATTTGAATGGGCTAGGCTTATATTATCTTCTTCATATCTGAGAGTTTTATGTTTAAATGTAAATTAATATTTAAAATACAAATAAAAACAGATAAAAATGAGAGGCTGAGGACTTAGGAGCCTAAACTTTTACATTTATATTCATGTATACCCACGGCTCTCTACCTACTTATATACCCATCATCTCGCCATTGATCTTTCATCAACTATCAAACCATCCTCTTTAACCCACTAATCTATCCTCCATCTACCTTCCTTCCTACCTACTGACTGACCCACATCTAAATATTAGACCTATTTGACCCAACGGAGCTAAGAAGTCCTTCAATTTTGACTATTTTGTCAGTCAACCTTTCCAGAAGGAATTTCTGGTGCCTCTCTGAGGCCTCCTTATCTGGGAAGGAGGGGATACGATGGAAGACATTTTTCTTGGCCCCAGATCAGGACCCAGTACTTCACTCCTAGTTCTTCCTTCTTCCTCTTCCCTCCCACACACCCCACAGTCCATAAAACTTGTGAGCCTTTCATTTAGGACTCCCTCAACCATGAAACAAAGCCCAAGTTTGCTGATCTATCTGACCCTTGACCTGTGCCCATTCCAACCTAAAACCTCTGGTTTTAGCTTCTTTACTGATATATAAAGGCCTTTAATGATATATAAAGGCAATGGTTAAAGCCTTAACTCTCCTGTTTTCAACTTGTTGCATTGACCACCTAAGCTGAATGTTACTGCTCAACTTTCTCTCCCAGGTCAGCCCAGCTTCCGAGATATAAATGCATAGCTATTATTATTCATGTTTTAAATATTTTATTTTTAATTAACATGTATGATCATTTTTTAAAATCTTTGTTCATGAGAGAGATTGGCTTATGATTTTCTTTCTAATTCCCCTCACTCCCTGCCTCTTTTTTTTTTTTTTTTTTTGACTGATATTGTAATGGGAGAGCTTCCCAGGCTTTCCCTTCTGGAAGAGCTTGTATAAGATTCAAGAAATCTTTTTTTCACAAAATTTTGTAGAACATGCCTGAAACATTATGGGGACATTTCCTTATTAAGTATTTGTAACTATTTAAAATTTTATAGAACCAATTTTTCCATTCTGTAAAAGTATTTGATCTGGGTATTCTTTTTAAGCTCTGTTTTTAAAAAATTATTTATTTGGCAGTAGTGCAGATGTCTCTGATATACAAGTATGATTCCTTTGTGTGTGTACCAGAATTGGAATCAAATTCTAGTTCTACTTTTGGATTTTTAAGGAAACTCCACACTATTTCTTCTTAAATCAGTTTTCTAAGCTATATTTTTCTATGATTTTCTGTTCATCTGAGTTTTTTAATTTATTGGTATAAAAATACTTATGATATATTGATATTTTAAATTTTGATCTACCTATGATTGTACCCATCTTTTCATTTTTGTTGTTTATTTGTCTCTTTTTTTCTGCTTTTATTAATCAATCTAAAAATATCAAGTGAACTTTACTATTTTTAATAACATATTTGAATTTATGAAACCACTTTTTGAATCATTTGATTCATCTTACTTTTATATTCTATTTCAGATACATCTGTATTATCTCCTCATTTCTCACTTCTTTGATTTTATTCTGTTATTTTTCAAACTTAAGTTGAGCACTTAACTCATTGATATTTAGTTTTTTCTTTTCTAAATATTTGTTTGGAGTTATAAAATCCCTTCTAAGAGCCCAGCATGGTGGCACTACCAAAGACTTGGGAGGCAGAATCAGGAGGATCATGTTTTAGGTCAACCTAAAACTTAGCAAGC
This sequence comes from Marmota flaviventris, assembly GCF_047511675.1. Lineage (NCBI taxonomy): Eukaryota > Metazoa > Chordata > Mammalia > Rodentia > Sciuridae > Marmota > Marmota flaviventris. The sequence continues at coordinate 5,513,522 of NC_092503.1, read as the reverse complement.
CCCTGTTCCAGTAGAGTGTTTGTCTAGCATTTAGGAGGACCTACATTCAATCCCAGGAAAACAGACACACACGTACACACAAACACTCCAAGGACTGACTTCCAGACACTTTTCCTAAACTATTTTCTTTAGTGTTCAATTTGCAGAATTTTTGAATTGCCATTATGATTTATTTTTTGATCTATGTGTTAATTTAAGGATTTAATGATTTTTAAGTATAGAAGATCTCTTTTGCTTTAACTTAATTGTAACATGAGAAAAGCACAGGGTCTCTATGATATTATAGAGACATATTTGATGGTCTAACACATGAGAGGTTTTCATAAAGATTTCAGGAATACTAAATGAAAATGTTATTGAATTGTTTAAGTGCTCTATATTTTATATATATGTCCACATTTTGAGTTTGTTCATTTGGGGGTTTCTGCTTATCTGCTTGACTTACCAGTAAAGGAGAGAGCTGAGCTGAAGTTTTCCCATATGACCATAAATTTGCTCAGGTCTTTCAGTTGTTATGCATTTTGAAATATATATTTTCAACTAAGATTTCATTCAGTACATAAAGTTTAGAATCATCATACCTTGCTGGTGATTTAAAATCTGTGATTGTTATGCATTGGCCTTTTTTTAAAAGCTGTATAATTTTTTTTTATCTTTTTCCCTGGAGTCTAATTATTTGATATAAATATTCCAACTTTATTCTATTTAATATTTTCCTGGAATACTTTTTCCATCTTTTACTATAATATTTTCAGCTCCTTGGTTTTTGTCTGGGACTTTAAAATTTACTCTTTCTGACAATTTGGGGAGAATTTAACCTATTTACATTTATTGTGATCATTGATACATTTAGATTTATTTCTACCCTATTACTTAAGAATTTTATTTTTCTTATTCTGTGACCATTTTCTTATTTGTCATTATTTTAACTGATTATTTTTAGTTAATATATCCCTTGGGAGAATTTCTTTTAGTTATTGTCCTTTAGCTTTTACCTTGCATGTTTTCCTTAGTAAAATATACATTTAAACTGTTTTCCCTTCTTTCCCTTAGAGTATAGGTAATGTTTGGCTACTGTTGTCACTATTCTCCTGACATACCTCTTCTCTCTTTCAGTGTTTTAGTTCTCTTCCTTTTTGAACTCACAAATTAAATATGATATTTGCTGTTTTAGGTAGGTGTTTGGTTATCCATATATGCTCAGCCTGGTCTTCACCCAGAATTCTTTATTTATCTCATTTATTGGAAAGCTGTTCCTTCTTCTGAGAGTGTTCTTTAATACTGTCTTTAACAAAGGTCTCTGGATGATTAAGTCCTTGTATGTTGGTTTTAGTCAGCTTTTTCGATTCTGTGACTAAAAGACATGACAAAATAATTTTAGAAGGGAAAAAGATTATTTGGGGGCTCACAGGTTCACAGGTCTCAGTCTCTAAACAGCGTCTCCATTCCTTGGAGCTTAACAGGAGGCAGAACATCATGGCAGAAGAATGTGGTGAAGGGAAGCAGTTCATCTGATAATCAGAAAGCAAAGAGACTGACTGCACTCACCAGAAGCAAAGTACATACCCCAAAGGCATGCCCCTAGTGACCCACCTCCAGCTATGTCCTACCTTCCTCTGTTACCACTCAGTTAATCCCCAGAAGGGGACTCATTCACCCATTGGGTTAAGCTCTCATAACCCAATCATTTCACTTCTGAATGTTCTGGAGTTGTCTCACACATGCACTTTTGAGGTACACATCACACCCAAACCATAACAATATGTCCTCATAAAGGTTCTCATTTTAGTAGCATTTCTAAAAGACAAGTTTTCTGTATATATATTTATAAGATACATAGGTGCTATCTCTCAGCACTTCAAAGAATACTATACAACAGCCTTTTAGTTCCTCCTGTTAAGAACTCTGCTGTCAAACTAATTATTGTTCACTTTCTGATGATTCAGCTTTTTTCTCTGGATGTTTTTATAATTCTCTCTGAGTCTTTTTCATTAACTAGTTATGCTTTGATCTACAGGCATTGATTTCTGTTTTAGTCAGCTTTGTATCACTGTGACCAAATGACCTGACACAAACATCTCAGAGGAGGAAAAGATCATTTCGGTTCATGGTTTCAGAGGTTCAGTTCCCTCCCAAGGGAGGCAGAATAACATGGCAAAAGTGTGTAGCAGAAGAAAGTAACTCAGCTCATAGCAGTGGGAAAGCATCAGGGGGGCGGGGGAGAGAGAGAGAGAGAGAGAGAGAGAGAGGGAGGAAGGATCCAGAGATATCATCTCCAAGGTCATGCCCCCAGTGGCCTACTTCCTCCAGCCACACCTAGCTGCCCGTTGTCACAATGCTGTCTAGTAGTACTTTCAAATTATTAATCCATCAAGTGGATTAGGCAACTGATTAGGTTCCAATTCTTCTAATCATTTCACCTCTGAACATTTCTGCATTGTCTCACTCATGACCCCTTGGGGGACACCTGGTATCCAAACCATAAGTTTCTTATTACTCGTTGTGCTTGGGATACATTAGAAAGATGGTATCTTGCATCCAGGTGATTTGGAAAATCATAGCCTTTATAATTTGAGGTCTTACATCCCCTATGTTTTTCTGTGACTTAGCTTCTGTTAGCACTCATTTTCTTTTCCGTACTCTTAATTTTTTAAATATCACAACATCTTTTCTTAAGTTTTATTTCCTATATCAGTGATTCTATTTTTAGACTAGAAAGACTAAGTTGAGAGAATGAATATTATTCAAGTTTATACCGATTTTTTCACTGAATTTTAAAATACTAATAGTGTTTTCTGTTTCCTTAAAATATCTTTGAACCTTTCTTGCTTTCTTAAAGCATAGTTTCTAACTATAATGCACATAGTTGATTGACATTTCTCACTTTAAATCAAACTGTATTGGGGGATTCAGAAGGGAGCTCAAACTTTGATTTCTGTGGGAAGCCTCTCTAGACTACCTTTCATGACAGTTGTAGATCCTTTCTCTGTGTTTTGTATTTATTAACTTAATGATACTTCTTTCAATTGCCCATTTTTTATGTCCTAATCCAACCCTAGCCTGCAGGCTCTGTTTCTCTGCCATGGTATTTGTGGAGGCATTTTCCTGGAGGAGGCCTTGAGGTCACATCACAAACCTGAGAGCAGAGCATGGGATATATAGGATATAGCTGATCCTGTAAATGGGAGCGCCTCCTGCATATAGGATAGACCATACGTGTGGTCTTCCCACCTTCCATTTAAGGCCTCTCAGTAGATCAAGATCTTACAAAGAAGAGGCTCTGGACACAACCAACTTTTCCTCTGTGAAAGAATAAGACTTTATTTTGTTCTGTTTCTAGTGGCTCTGAGGTGGTTTCTTACTACTCCAAGATCTGACTTGTCCTGCTTAATACTCTGAGGCTAGAGGCAAACGTTATTATTCCTGATTTCCAAGGTAGATTACACTGTTAGGTTAAATTGCTTGCTCAAAACCCATGTGTGTTATAGCAGGGACTAGCTGGCCTTAGGGGTTTCTGTGCCTTTTCTACAGGGGTAGTACTTTCTACTCTGAAGGAGGTGCCATGACAATTCAGAGAATATTGATACGGCACCTGGCAAGAAGAAAGCATCTACCTACATAAATATTGGCATAACATATGTGCAGTTGATAAACTGCTAAAAGCATTTTTCATCTTAGCTCTGAATATTTCAATTTTATGGGAATAATTCAGTAAAGTAGATATACATGAGCCCAAACATTATCCTATTTAAAAATGTGTTTATAAAAGCTTATCAGAAGACTTTGTTTTTTAATCCAAAATAACACTATACAAGTGTTGTATATTTTATATGTCAAGACAGTTCTAGATAATGATATCATTTTGACTGATTCCTCTTGGTTATGTTAGAGTGGTATTAGGTCTCTCAGATTTCTCAGGTGTTATTATTTTATTTACTTAAGGGCCCTCTGATTTTTTAAAAAATATTTTTTAATTATAGTTGGACACAATATCTTTATTTTGTTTATTTGTTTTTATGTGGTGTTGAGGATAGAACCCAGTGCCTCACAGGTGAGAGGCAAGTGCTCCACCCTGAGCTACAACCCCAGCCCAAGGACCTTCAGATTTTCAGTGTGATAAATTTATAGCAGTTTTATGGCCCACTTATAATTTCTATTAACTATTCCAGGACTATCACAAATACATGAAATACTTGTACAATTTTGAGGCAAATCAATCAGTATCCCTCTGCCAAGTGAAATCAAACTATTTCAGAAATAGTTTGTCTCTGTATTTCTGCGGTTGTCTCTGTATTTCCCGTGGAGAAATTCTGGAGCACTATTGCTGATGGCTTGAGCCTTGCTTCCCACAGATGCAGTTCTTTTCAAACTTCAAAAATAGTTTTGCTCCTCACTGTTCCGTATCGCACCAAGTATCCTTTTCTGAAATAGTTTGATTTCACTTGGCATCTGCTAAAGTGTTTTCACAGTCATGCTTGGTATTCCTTGGCACCACTGCCCAGATTTCAAGCTCACCCCTCTATGTGCCACTCTAACTGAGCTCAGACCTATGGCAGCCATAGAGGCATTTTTTTTTTACTTGTATATGACAGCAGAATGCATTACAATTCTTATTCCATATATAGAGCTCAATTTTTCATATCTCTGGTTGTATACATAGTATACTCACACCAATTCATGTCTTCATACATGTACTTTGGATAATAATGATCATCACATTCCACCATCATTAATTACCCCATGCCCCCTCCCTTCCCCTCCTACCCCTCTGCCTATTTAGAGTTCATCTATTCCTCCCATGTTCCCTCTCCCTATTCCACTATGAATCAGCCTCCTTATATCAAAGAAAACATTCGGCATTCGTTTTTTGGGGGATTGGCTAACTTCACTTGGCATTATCTTCTCTAATTCCATCTATTTACCTGCAAATGCTATGATTTTATTCTTTTTTATTGCTGAGTAATATTCCATCGTGCACTGTTCACAATCCTTAACTGGTAATCTCCCAAACATCCTCTGGTTTTCTCCCAAAGAAACTTTAAGATGAGATGCACACATTTGATGCAGTTTTTTAAGCCACATACCATATATTTTTCCATTTCATTAGTTAGATTTCCTCATTTATTGCACTTGATGGTCAGCTGAGGGGTACTTTTCAGGGGATGTCTAAGTAAGGTTTGATCACTCATACTACTTTTGGCTTAACAGACCTGATTGTTTTAATGGGCTTAAGAAGAAGATACCTGGAAAATAATCATAAGTGTGGCAACTGTTTGTGGATTCATAAAGCACCCAAGGCCCAGTGAATTTCCTTGTAAACCTCTGACTGCCTGTTGGCAAAAGTTTGACTATGTTCATAATTTTATTTAAAATATTGGTTAAATTCATTAATCTTAATTTAATAAATACAGAAATTTCTTTAGTTATGGCTTTATACAAGGAGTATGTCTAATTCTATAGGACAATCTCTACAGTCAAGAAATTTATATTCAGAGTATTCTTTTATAAGTAAAAAGCAGGATCAATGGTGTTGTATTCTGTTCTACTCTGCAATACCCCCTATAGAGCTAATGGCTTATTAGGGAAATCCCAAAGAGATTGGATTTTTTTTGTACTCTTTTGTACATCTTTCTTAAATTATGTTAAAATTAATCATCAGTATCAAAGTGTACAATCAAGAAAAAGAGAAGCACATAGAATGGATACTCAGCTGCTGCTATCATTGTAATATAAAGTGGATAATTATTTGAAAAAAAAAGAGAGAAATTTCTTTGGAATGAATAACAGGAACATACTGGCAACAGAATACTTCCATGAAACGTGTATTCAATTTATTATGTTGTTAATTAAATATCTGTTGATTATTACTGTTCATGAGACCCTGTCTCAGATAGAGGTAAATAAACTCCTTCTGCCCTGTAAGGAGCCTCAAGGGAATGTGACAGAGTGACAAAGGCCACGCTTCAGAGCAGCACAGTGTGAACTGCTATGGGGGACCAGGGAGGAGAAACCACCCTGACCCTGTGGGGTTTGTGAAAGCTTCTGCATGATATTTTGGGCTTGATGCAAAGGCAGATGAGATGGAAGGGAATGTGCAGAGTCAGAAAGGTAGAGAACAGCGTTTTCAGTGAAAAATTAAACTGGATTCTTCAGAGTAATGGGGCTCAAAATTAATGGGCAATAAATGGTTACATTTGAAGAAATTCTTTCATGCACACACACACATACACACACACAAAAAAAAAACTTGGAAAAAATAATATTCTTGGAAAAATGAGGGAAAAAAAACCACTCTTCAAACAGGAAGGTCAAGATGCAGAGAACATTTAAAAATCCTCAGGAGGGAGGGCCTCTGAGCTGATTATGAAAAGGCCTGCAGGGTCCACCCCACAGGGAGCTGGGGATTTCAAGTGCAGAGGAACCATGAGGCATTGGAGCTCATGGGGACAGGCTGAGGGCCCTTGTCTGGGGTTGGGGAAACTGGAACAAGACAAGGGGTGGGCAGGAAAAAGGAGCAGCGTGAAGATCAAACTTAGATAGTGAGAGGACCAGAAGGTGGGTTTCCAGAAGGGGTAGTGGGAATACAGAGAGACATATTTAGGAGTTTTTATAAGGGAAAAAGCATCAGGGAATGGGAAAGAATTGGTAATAGGAGAGACATGTAAACAGAAGTAGAGGGAGTCAAAGTGTTGAGAGTCACAGGATTTGAGAATTAATTTCAGTTTTAAATCTTTTCCATTTGAGGTGTTGGTGGAACTGCAGATAGAAATATTGTCAAGTTTTACAGAGACACTTGGCCTGTGAAAACTGAGAACGAAAGAGTGGATCTAGCAATGTGGAAGTTATTGGCAATCCTACAGAGAAGACTGGATGGAATTGTGGGGGCGAAGGCCACTGGGAACGGGATTACGAGGAACCAGAGGCAATAGGCACCACATGGGCAAGGGCTTGTGCCACAAAGGACTGGCAGCTGGCGGGAAGGGAGGGAGTGCAAGGGGCGGTTCTGTGGAGAAGGAGGGCAGGATTTCTATCTCACTGTGTTTGCCAGTTGGGCAGCAGAGAACATCCTATTTTGGGGAAAGTTTTACAAAATTCTCCCAGGGACTTTGTGAATCCTCATAGGGAACAAGCTTGCTTTTCAAAATGCACACACTGCTCACATTACCAAAAACAGAAAACAAGAACTGAATAGCATGTGTACTTTAAAAATGGATGTATGTATTAATAATGCCAACTAGTTTCTGGGTGCTTTCTATATCGTAGAAGAATAATTAAATTTAGATATTTGATACTTCTCTGTTTTTACAGATTTTTGATTCAATTAAATGGAAATCTTATTTTTTATGTTTTCAGAAATTGGATAAAAATAATGATAATTCCTGGCTTCTTACTGGAAGTTTCTAAAAAGTATGATCTTTTTATATGGCCTCTTATGGTTAAATTAAAGTACAGTTAATTAAAGTACAGCTCTTTGTTTAATAAAACACATCAACTATATCAAAATTCATTATTTAATTATTTTTTTCTGTTCCCATCATTAGTTAAATGTTCGATTTCATTAATAAAAACAACTAAAATCATGGAACTTTAAAACCCATGATTTTTGTCCATATATTCTCCTCATCTGCTTGTAACAGATATAGATAGAAAACTTTGTGATAGACTGGCATTTTTCCAGTGGGCTTACCGAAGACAGACTTGAAATAAGCACTCTTAGAGCCCACACCTGGCAACTCTAACCCTCTGACCCATGATCCAGAAATCTGCAGGACCTTGTCAATTAAGTTGTAAACTTCAGTGAAGAAAAAGGCTGCAGAAAAAAAATGGTTTAAATATTCACCTCAAGAGCATTTAATCTTGTACTTTTAATAATGAAGTCCTTTTTCGGATGTATCCATAAATCAGGAATGGTTCGAAAGAAAATTGATAGATATGTGTGCAATGCTTTGTAGTAAAGAAGTTGTTTTTACATAGATTCCAAATATATATATATATATATTTGTTGTTGTTGGACTATGGATTGAACCCAGGACTGAGATACACCCCCAACCCTTCCTTTTTCATGTTTATTTTGAGAAACAGGGTTTTCTTAAGTGCTGAGGTTGGCCTTGAACTTACAATTCTCCTACCTTAGCCTCCTGATTTGCTAGGATTACAGGTATGTACCACTGTGACCTTCTATTATTTTTATTTATTTTGATCATTTTGATAATACTGTTAACCGATTTTTTTTTTGTTTGTTTTCTTTTTAGGGATAGTTAATGGCATGGGAGAAAAGTCAAAGTGTTCCCTTTGCAGGATGATCATTTTCTCCTCTTGTCATGTTGGATCTTCTCTGATGTTCTGCTCTATATCCTGTTTAATCCTCCATCTCAAAACTGCTTAAAGCTTTCCATCCCTATTGGATTTAGTTAGGCTTCTTTATTTTTTACTTTTTTTTTTTTTAGCTTTCTTGTAGTCTATGATTAAAAACATAATCAGACGATTTTTCAAGGCTTAAACACCTTTACAAAATTTATCTGATTTAGTGAGTGAGAATTAATTGCTCTTAGTACTACTCAGGCACCTTGCTACACATTTTTCTTTTATTATTGCAGATGTCAGAATGTAATATTTTCATTGCCTGTGACATCTTCCCTACTGCCTTAGAGGTCCTGGAAGATAAAATCTCTCTCTTACCTATCTTTGTTTGGCTCTCATTTGTTTGGCTCTGACACCCGGCACATAGCAGGTCTCAGAATTTACTCATTACCATGAATGTTTGTTTCCCCTGGAAACTTTCCTAACTCCTCTGAGGTGACGGTGTTGGTATTGGGAGGTTGAATACAAGGTGGGCTATAAGGTTACTGCAAACTTTTCATTATGACCAAAGATGAACATAAGTGTTGTGGGGCCTGGAACTTATTTATCTTGGGAAGCCTTCTTTTAAAAAAGAACTTAAGCCAGGTGCAATGGTGCATGCCTGTAATCCCAGTGTCTTGGGAGTGAGGCTGAGGCAGGAGGATCACAAGTTCAAAGCCAATCTCAGCAAAAGCAAGGCACTAAGCAACTCAGTGAGACCCTGTCTATAAATAAAATTCAAAATAGGGCAGGGGATGAGGCTCAGTGGTTGAATGCCCCTGAATAAATCCCTGTACACCCCCCCCCCCCCAGAAAGAAAAGAACATAAAATTAGGTAAGAAATTTAATACTGTCTCAGAGTAAGAAAAGAAATGAAGGAAATGACAAATACCACAATGTAATAAGATCCAGAAAGTAACATTATTATTAAGCTCATAGGCTCTCCAATACCTTTCCAGTGCATGTCTTGGCTGCATGTTCCCTGATCCATTGCATCAGGTAATTTTCAGTGGGAAGACAAGAAGGATGATCTGATTCTCCTGGAGTGTGTTTGATGAAAACTTGGATTTTACTCTTGACAGTTTAGGAAAAATTCTTTTAGCCTCACTCCTCATTATTGGTATTGCCACATCTCAAAACTTCTTCCTCATGTGCTGTCTTTGTTCAGATCATGTTCAGATCTGAACTGGGGCACTTTCTCCCTTGCAGCAATGAGCTGGTTATCATCCAGGGTCACTGTGGTCCTCAAAGCAGGGAGAAGAGCAGTGACCCTCCTTGGGATCAAAGATAGCATCCAGATTCTGAGGCTCAGGGGCTTCAGCTCCAGGACCAGAGGGTAGCGGTGGCTGGCACTGTGCCTCCTGAGAAGGAGGAGCTACACAGGTGAGGGCCTGCAGCTTCTACTTTGTTCACTGCGGTCTGCTCTGCCTGTGGCAAAACCTCTGCAAAAGCCACACATTGTTTTTCTTTTTAGTTGGTGTTTAAAACTTCCTAATTGACCTGCTAAGTACTCAGGTGAAATTGATGGCAGCAAACTCTAAGTCAGCGTTTTATGTTTCACCTGAGTCTCCCCAAGCCACAGCTCCCTGGAGTCATGGTAAACTAGCATTAAATCAACCAAAAACTGTTTTCCTGGCTTACTTGTTCAGTTGCACATTTGCACAAACCCTATCTCTCCTAAGCATCACCTGGATGGTGCGGTGTCTGGCTCTCTTGGTTTCCCCTTGTTTGCATCCTGATGTCTTTCTCCATTTCTGGACAAGCAGCTGGGCGTGGGGCTAACTGGCTTTTGTTACATTCCCTGCCACAGACTGTGGCTTGACTTTTCCCACCACTTGGCTCCTGAGGTCTGCCATGTGGAGGACACACAGCTTGTTGATAGAACCACCTCAGCCAAAGCCATTTTTGACACACATTCTGCACTTTAGAGTTCCCGGCACAGCCTCCAAACTCCTGCTAAGCATTAGACCAAGCAGTGCAGGCAGATCCCACAGAGACTTCTGTGAGATGTTTTTCTTGGCTGGGTTATTGCTATTATTATTATTTAGTAGTAGTAGCAGCAGCAGCAGCAACAGTAGTTTGTTTTAACCACAATCTTCTATCCTCAAGCTCTAGATAAAACTGGCAATGAAAAACCCTTTGAATTCTTGCATTTATTATTGGGTGCATGTGATTTTATATATTAGTTTGTACATTTACTTTAGAGACTGATCTAAAGTTTAACATTAGCATATACTGAAGTATCTTGAGGAAGACTGCTGTGTAAATGAATCCTGCCACTCCAGCCAAGGGCAGCTTATAGAGTGCACATTCACATCATTTACTTTGAACTAATGAACAAATAAGAAACCTGCGGGCCCACTTGCCTTTCTTTTACCCTTCCTTCTTACCACACAGATGGAGTGTGCACATCTTTGGGCCAAATGCTATTTGGGCCCAAGGTATCTAGGCAGGAGACCTCAGACACTAAGACTTCACGGTGCACAGTCTGGTTTTGTGCAATATACATTCACAACTGCAGGCTAATGGTGTCACAGTGTGAGGCTTGATGTGTAGCAAGGAATTGGGTGTGAGGCTTGAGGTGTAGCAAGGCATGTAGTGGCAAAGCTCTTTTGGACCTAAGGGGAGAGGAAGTCCACATGGTAATCATAGTGTCACTTCTGCTTCCACAGCACTGGAGCAGCTTCTGTCTTGTCAACAGAATGTCATGGATGGAAAGGGGGATTTATGCTTGCTGTAAATATGGGATCTGGGAATGTGCTTTGTTTGGGGGTTACATAAGGTTATAAACTTAATAATCCCTATCTAGCTTTTTATTTATTTTTATTCATTTAATAGATATTTCAAAGCACTTATAACCTGTCAGATGCTAACGTACATGTTATACAACAAAATATCAACTAATTTTATTTCCATATACTTTAGTTATTGTGGGGAAAAACAATTCAATACCAACTTGGTGGTCCAGAAGAATACATTTGTTTTGCCTTTATGGAATCATTCAAATTTGAAATACTTCATCAAAGATGTCCCTGATTAAAATGTATGATATGAACTCAAGGAAATCCAAGTAGCAAATATCCAAATGCATTAATTTGCTCCAACAAAAAAACCCTTTTTTGTCTCAGTCTCTGGACCAACACTGACTGTCAGTTTCTTCTCAGGAAGCTCCTTGGTTCTTAATGGAAAAGACACCTGGAGCAGCAGGCCTCTGCACCTCCTGCAAGCGGGGCCTGTGCAAATGCCCAGGTGCCTCCTTCAGCCGGCCCCTGAGGTTCCAACTCTGTTTTAGAAACAGAAAACATGTCTGCTTCTTGAAAGGCATGGGCTTTATCAGTAATACTGAGTTTATCTAGTAACAAGGAATTTTATAGAAAATACAATAGTTACTCTTATTACAATACTACATAGCTATCTTATTTCTACAAGTAGACTATAGAGGGGAAGAAAATACACTGTTCTGTTCATTTGAGCTACAGTTTACTCCTCTGATCCTTTTCTACTTTGCTGTCAACTTCTTTCAAATATTGTAGCAGCTTAATCCATAATTTGAAATTTTATTTATTTTTCCCATACTGGAGATTGAACCCAGGGGCACTCTACCACTGAGCTACATCCCCAGTCTTTTGTATTTTTTTTTTTTTTTTTTTTTGTTGTTGTTTTGAGACAGAGTCTCACCAAGTTGCCTAGGCTGGCCTTGAATTTGTGATCCTCCTACCTCAACCTCCCAACTTGCTGGAATTACAACCATGTGACACCATACCTAGCCAGAATTCAAATTTTTAAACCATCTAAAAGAATGTTAAAAATAAGCAAGTCTTGGAATTTAGAAGTCAAGGAAAAGATAGTCATGAACAAGCCTAGTCCTTCTTTCTTTAGAATAAGTACTATTTATTTTTTCATGTTTATTCACTAGTGAATAAGAAAGTGCCTTAAAAATACTTTGTAGTCAAGTTAGAAGGGTGGGAACTGCATCACTCCTTCTCTCTGAAACAAGTTCATATAAGCCGTATGGACTGTAACTCCTGAGCCATTGAACATCAGGCAATAAAAGGCATGGTCACTGTGACCAAAACACCTGCAGCTTGGAGGAGAGGAAGTTAATTTGGGGCTCACAGTTTCAGAGGACTCAGTCCATAGACAGCCAGCTCCATTGCTCTGGGCCTAAGGTGAGGCAGCACACTGTTGGGGAAGAGCCCAGCAGAGGAAAGCAGCTCAGGTCAATGCAGTCAGGAAGAAGAGAGAGAATGGGGAGAGACACACTCTTTCAGGGCACCCCTCCCAGTGACCCACCTACTCTAGCCACAGCTCACATGTCTGCAGTTACCACCTAGTCAGTCCATTTAAACTAAGATGGACTAATTAGGTTAGTTTTCACAATCTACTTGCTTCATCTCTGAATATTCCTACACTAACAGGATTTTAAAAAAATACTTTCTTAAAGTATTTTTATTTGTTCTGATTAGCTATACATGGCAATAGAATGCACTTAATACATATCAGCTCAACTGACATTAGCTGAATTATGGAAATAACGGGACACCTCATATCCAAATCATAATAGGCAGTGATCTCCAAGAAAGGCAAACAGTGAGGTGAGTTTACAATAGCCTCAACTTATTATTTGGAGAAAGTTGCCAAGTCAGGGCCCCAGCAGAACCCAGCTGGCCACTCCCTTCAGGAGATGGAGCTGAAATTCAAGGAGTGAAATAAGTCAAGAGTTCACAGGGCAAAGCATGAGAGAGGAGCAAGGTGCATAGACAGCCCCGTGGAGTTCTGCAGAAGGCCCCGGTCAGGTGTCAAGAGACAATTAGCACATGTATCTAAGGGCAGTACCAGAGATGGGGGAAAGGAGAACCTGAACTTGTAAAATGGTAGCGAGGCCAATGCTCTAGAAGAGAAGTAGTTGCTGTTTCCAGTGGCTAGGGTTTGCAAATCTAATCCAAGGGGCATCTGCTGGGATACAAAGAAAGCATCTTCTCATACCTGTGGGAAAAATGAGTCCTCGTCCCAATGCTGACTTAGGATCATTTAACAGGGCTTAACAGAAAGACCTGAGAAGGCCTTAAATTCCACATATCACAAATAAATTATCCCAGACAAATCTCAAGATTTATAGGTCTACTATAATTTTTGGCATACAAAAAGGTTCAAAGTGCCTGGCAACCAATAAAAAATTATCAGACATACAAGATGCAGAGAAATTTACCCCAAATATGGAGAAAACTCTGTCTTTTGGAATTCCCTCAGAAATTCCACAGTTGAAGTAAGACATTAAAACAATTCTTGTAATTTTATCCCATGTGTCCAGGGGGTTAGAGAAAACATCTTACATGTTAGTAAAGACATAGAATAGGTGCAAATACCCAAATCAATTTTTGGAGATGGAAACTACAGTGTCTAAGATGAAAAGTACACTGTATGAAATTAAATACAGACTAGATACTGCAGAAGAAAAGATCAGTGAACCTGAAGCCAACGATAGAAACTATCCAGGAGAAATAGAGGGGAAAAAAAAAGAATTAAGAAAAAAAATGAAAAGAGCATGAATGAACTGTGAGGCAGGTAGAAATGCCCTCATGTAGTACAGTTCTTTCCAGGAGTGGTAGATAAATTAGAAAAGATACTGGTTGAAAATGTCCAGAGTTGGTAAAACTATACAACCATAGATCTAAGAATATCAGTAAAACCCAAGAGCAAGAAATATAAAGAAAACTATACCAACCCCCATTATAATAGAATTATATAAAAGAAGTAATGGGAGACAATCTTAAAACCATATAAAGGGAAAAAATGACACATTATGAACAGAGGAAGGAAAATGAGTGTGATGTCAAATTTCCTGAGGGTGGAAAAATTCAGGATAAAAGCCAGTAGAGGAACCTCTTTAAAGCACACACACATGCCCACACTCACACACACACCATGCCCACACACTCATGTGCACATGTGTACACACACAATGTAAATCTACAACTCTTTACCCTGAAAGAAAAAAATACGTTTAAGAATGAAGGTGGAATACATGTTATGTTCAGATATAGTTGAAAAAAATTCTCACCGGCAGACATAAAGAAATGTAAGAAGAGGTCCTTCAAGCAGAAGGAAATGAACCCAGAGGAAAACCTTGTCTACACAGAGGAGCAAGGGCATAGAAATTCAAGCTATTAGAGTCCATACACTTAAGTTTTCTAGGTAATGTCTAATATTTTAACTTCTTGAATTTTTAAAAACAATCTACTATTTAGACAAGAAGCAGCCAGGGGTGGATTTAACAACAGGTGCAAGTCAGGTCTGCAGGACAGGAGCAAAAAGGCCTGGGGCAGGCAGGAAGGGTGGTGACGGGTATGCCTTCTAGCTGACATGATTGGTGCTTCTACCATTTGGACACAGAGATCATTAAAAATGTTTGCTCTGAACCCAAAGCAACCATTAAAATAACAAATTATTATGTCTAAGAAGCCAAAAACTGATGTAAGATACAACCATAAAACATTCTCAAGTAATCCAAAAGAAGGCAGAAGAAGGAAAGGAACAAAGAACAAGTGGAACAAAACCAAAAGCAAAATAGCAATCCGTATATTTAAACCCAACAATATCAATAATCATATTAAATACTAAGAGTTTAAAAATGCCAGTTAAGGCCTGGGGATGCAGCTCAGTGGTAGGGGTTGCCTATCCTGTGGGAGACCCTGGGCACCACAAAACGAATATACAAAACCAAACCACCAATTAAAAGACAGCAATTGCCAGACTGGATTAAAATCAAGACCTAACTACATCCTGCTTACAAATCTTCCAACATAAAGACACATATAGGTTAAAATTTAAATGGTGGAAAAGATATGCAAAACCCCAATCACAGGAAAGCTGAGTGTGAATGATGATGAATTGGAAGTAAAGCATAGATAGATTAAAGAGCAAAACAAAACAAAACAAAACCACCCCAATTTATTATACTAATGGGTATTATACTAACATTCACCAGGGCAAAAGATTTAGAGTATTTGTTGCTTCAAACAATTTTATCTGAATTGCATTTTCTTTAAATAATGCCCCATGTTAGAGAACAAAATTTAAGCAGTATGAATTAGTCAGCTATTACTTTTAAGAAATTCAAACTTTAGATGATTTCCTCTTTGTAAAACATAGCATTTTCTCCAGAAGTCGATTTTTCAATGCCATATGCTTTACAAAGTTAAAGAAATTAGAATAATACTTAATTTCACTTGCATTTTTATGCCCTTCTGTAGCTTATTTAGAATATTTGGTTATGTAATTTTGCTGAGTTACCTACTTAAAGAAGATTTTAGGGGAAAAAAAAGTGTTCCAGAAACATGAACCAAAGGAAATCAGTTCAGAGCTTTCTATCCCAAAATTTTATCCCAAAGTTTTGTAAATTAAGAAATTACTTTAGCAAAATGCTTTCATAGATGCAAACTTTAAGGAAAAAAATAGTTTAAATATTAATTTTCATGGTAAGTCTGAGAGTTTTAAAGCAGTTAATCTAAGGTAAGCCATACCACTTTTGAGAATAGGTATTGTTAACTCAGTTTTACCATGCAGCATACTGAACGGCAGAGTTTTAATAACATGTCAAGAATCACAGAGCAGTAGGAAAGAGTCATCTAAGTCAATATCCACTAATTATTTTTCCCACTTACTTCATACCAAAAATGAAATGAAACAAAAACATCACCTATATTCATACCCAAAAATAACCATCTTAACATTAGCTTGGTAATGAAATATTGCCTTAATTGGGAAAAACAAGCTAATGAAAGCTTATAAGAATGAAATGAACATTTGAACATGAAAAGGAGGCAATAGGAAGGAATACATATTTTATTAAGAAAGTATGGATAAATTGACATTTTCATATTTTTAGTCAAAAAATATTTGCTGAAAATAAAAGTGAGGGCATTTGAGCCAATATAATTTTACAATTGCTAAACAGCACCATCCTGCTAAGATAAAATGATGGAGATCTAGTGAACCATTGTTTGGGAAAATGAGTGATCTTTTAGATTACCCTAAAATTTACTCTTCATATTTTGTCATCATTCCTCCATAAATTTTCTCCCTTCTCTTCTCCATGCACATATATACAAAATGCTACTAGTAAAATGAGATCATATTATATCTGCTGGTTTTCATTCGTCATTATATATTGGCACCTCTTTCTCTGCCAATAACTAGTTTGCATTTTGATGGTATTTTAAATTCTACTTTTAAGAACATAATTTATTTAATCTATCTCTACTTGGAAGGCATTTAATAGTTTTTCTCTATTTTAAAATGTGCTATGAAACTATTCTTGTACTTCCATCTCTGTGAACTTTCTAATTATTTCATCAGTATAAATTCCTGGATCAAAGGACAGTAGTATAATGGTCTTTAGCCCTATTATGAACTCCCTGTTGAAAGGGTTGCACTTGACTGGGAGTCCCCCACTGGCTTGTGCCTGTGAGGACTTCCTTCCTGCTCTGGTCCGCAGTGGGTGCTTCTGTTTGTTTTTGACAACCGGCTAGGGAAATGCCACCTCCTAGTTGGCAAAGGCAATGAGCATAAAGCTGCCTCGTTTCATAGGCCTCGTTGCTGTTTTCAGTATGTTTTACTCTGTGATAAAGTCAAAGTCAATTGGTTAAGTTCCTTAGGTGTTTCCTCAGTTTGATTATAATTATATTATAATTATATATTGACAAATAAGATGAAATCTTGTGGAACAAAAACGTTTCACTTCTTCATCTTTTTGTATGTCCTTCAGGAGAGCTCTGATTTCTTCATCTAACAATATGGCAGGCACTGGCCAAGCCTCTCTGCTCTCCTTCTGGATGGTTTTCCATCCTCCCCTGTGTGTACACGGCCACTTAGCCAAGCTCCAGCTGGAGAAGAGCCCAGCCTGTTCTCACACCCTGCCTGTGTGCACCTAGCCTGTCCTCCCTTCTGGTCCCCTTGTCTGGGTGGAAAGACCATGAGGACATAGAGGAAGTTCACACCACAGGAAGAAGGGATTACACCTGAGGCCACTCACCAGGAAGGGATGCCTGCAGACACTGTGTGATCCAAAAGTAAGTCACTGAGGTTTTTTGTATTGCGTGTCACAGCAATTAGTGTTTTCCTGGTACAGAAATTCCAAAATTGGTTCTAGGAGTGAGGTGACACCATACTAGGAACCTAGGCACCCGACACAGCAAGGGTCGGGGAAATAGATAGAAAAGACCAGGAGAGTGAACAGTGTAAGTATTCTATGAACATTATTTTTTTCTGATGTTACCTGAGACAACTTGGAAGGAAAACTTCTTTCCCACTGAGGCTGTGGCTCTTGGGAGAGGCTGGAAAGGCTCAGGATGATAGTGTTTGCTGTTCTTGAAGCCTTCAGCAAGGCATCATAAGAAAGAGGTGAGATCAAATAAGAACTGGCTAGTTTTCAAACACAAAAAATAGGAGTGGAGAAACTTCAGTGGTCAAAACCCTGATGGATTTGGAAAACACAACTGCCTCTGGACCCCAAATAGTAACAAATATACTTGAGAAAGTTCTTAACTACAAAGGCCCAGGAAAACTTCTGAATTGAAAAAAACAGATTCAGGCCTGCAGCCTAAAGCAGATTATATATATGGCTTTCACAGCCAATTTTCAGTTAGCTTCAGGGTAGCCACAATTATCTTGACAGAAAAAGAAAGAGAGACAGACATACAGCGGGGCATGGAAACAATGAAACAAATCGATTTGAGAAGTAGCACTAAGAAGGATCTTCGGGTGTTGTTAGTAGCACATAAAAATGTCTGGAAATGAAACAACGCTAAGTCTATAATATTTTGATGACATTATATTGTCAAGAAAACCATGAGCTAAAACTAAAACAGCCTTTCCCTATGCATCCCTGCACAAACCCATGAATCTTAAAACTTGCAAAGCAAGACACAGTGTGAGAGCTGCACTGCTCCCTGGGCTGCGCACCCGCTCGGATGCACACCCAGTACTCAGTGATGGAGAACACACAGAAGCTCCTGAGGGCAGAGCCAGGACCCATGGGGGACAGAGAGTGAGGGGCTCCCTCCAGAGAGGGATCTCACTGTGCCTTCCTGTGGGACTGCTCACCTGCGATTTTCCCTTTCCTCTATAGAAGTGTTCATTGTGCTTGCCTTGTGCTGCTCCTCCGTGGATGTTAGAATGCAAAGGGACAGGTAACTTGCCAGTTGGGGGTTGCATGTCACAGAGCACACGTGAAATGAAGAAGAGGAGATTGATCACACTGACTCCGACCTCCTCAAGTCTGCACTTCAAACAATGCCTGAATGGGATTTGGGGTTTTGGGGGATTCAATCTATGGGTAAAAAGAAGAGTGAAATGGAGATTTGGTGATGAGACAGCAAACAGCATCAAGACTAGAGTCTTGTACAACCTGTTTTTTTCCTGTTCCCGAGCACAGAGTTAGACTACATTCACAGCCCCCTTGCAGGTGGAGGTGTCTGCTGCTACTAAGTGCTAGCCAGTGGAACATGTGTCGCATTGTGGTGCGTCGTTCTTAGTATGGCTCATAAAAACCTCATATGGGCAATCTCTACTTTCCTTCCATGACCTGACTCAGTGGAGAGACCTCTTAGGATTTGGAGAAGGGTGGAACCTAGCATAGAGAAATCTCACTGCCAGAATGACCAAGGAATGTTTATTGTGGACTTTAATAGGAAGAAATACAATTTTAGCAGGTTTAACACAACAGAAGTTCACTAGGGATTTTTGATTATTAGAATGTCAAGTATTTTTAGACTAATACAATATTTATTTTGCCGTTAAATTTTTCCCTCTTACTTTCTGATGTTTTGTAGGTTGTCATTGTGAATTGTTCAAGATTCCAATACAGCATAAATTTTTTTCAACTCCTTGAATTGCTTAGGTTTGACTTAGACTTTATTAAAAAATATCAAATGCATTGTTAGTGCAGAACTATCTCAAATCTGATGTAGAGCACAACAAACTGCATATTGGTCATAACTTTCAAATAACACTTTAAATGACACAAAGAGTAGCATTTCTGCAAGTAGAAATACTGAAATTTCTGCCATGAATAATAGTTTATACTAAGAAGAAAAATAAATATGTGATCTGCCCTTAGCTTTTGCATGATAGCAGGGAAGTGATTGATATTAGGTTATTCATTTATGGGTAGCTCGTCTTGTGTTTTATTTCTTACCCTGTCAGACTGAGAAGACCTTCCAATTTTATTAGGACTGTGATGTACTCTGTACTTATAGTTTTATTACCTGTTGGAGAAGCTGCAAAATATCGGCAGTCTTTAATAATGAGCACTTTATGTTTCCTCGTGTCAGCGAATTTCTTAGATTAATACCCTATGTTTGATTGATGGGATTGTACTGAGTGTTTTTAAGGTTCTAATTCTCTAAGTATCTGTGAAAGAACAAGCAGAAGATCTAGCACATACATGTAGTCTAAAATGTGTGCATATATATATATATGTGTGTGTGTGTGTGTGTGTGTGTGTGTGTGTGTTTCAGTATTCCCCAAAACCATGGTTTGCATTAGGGCTCACTCATGCACTCTGTGGGTTTTGAAAAGTGTATACTATATGCATCTATCATTTTCATATCATACGGAGTTTTCCCATAGCCAGCCACCTATTCATCCCTCTCCCAACCCAACCCTGGCAATAATTAATCTTTTCACTGTCTCCATAATTTTGTCATTTCCAGAATGCCATTTGATATGGATCATATAGTATGTAGCCTTTCCAGGCTTCCCTTGGTAATATTCAATTAGGCATTTCTATTCCTTTTCCTGGATTAATGGCTCATCGGTTTTTAACGCTGAATATATTCCATTGTCTACATGTACCACAGTTTACCTGTCCAGTTACTTACTAAAGGACATCTTGGTCACTTCCCAGTTTGGGCAATTATGGATAAAGCTGCATCTGTGTGCAAGTGTTTGTGCGGATATGTTTTTCAGGTCATTTGGTTAAACACCAAGGAACAGGATTGCTGGATTGTAGGGTAAGAGTATGTTTAATTCAGAGAGGAACTTAGATTTTTCATTCCTGTTAGCAATGAACAAGAGCTTCTGTCACTTCAAATCCTCACTAGCATTCTAGTGAAGTGAGTGTTCTCAATTTTGTCAACTTTAACTGGTGTCTCTCTCCAATCTGACGTGTGACGGAGATGTGTGGCATCTTTCCATGTGTTCACTTGCCATCTGAAAAGTGGCAAGGTGTCCATTCAGATCTATACACCATTTTAATAAGGTTATTCATTTTCTTATTTTGAGTTTTTAAACAGCACTTTTGCAAGTATTTTCTCCCAGGTTTTCTCATTTTCTTGATGACAAACAGCTTTCCTGGTGGGGAGCTGAACCCAGCTTCTGCTGTGTGAGATGAATTCCAGAACTACTCAACCACAGTACAGGGAGTCTCTACCCTGTATTTAAGAAATCTTGAGATGTAAAAGATTAACTGAAATAAATATTTGATTTTTTATTTTGTTGTAAAACTTAAGATATGTCAGTTACTATTTCCAAGGAATCTAAGAAAAATGGAAGAGATAATTTTTTCCTCTTTTGAGGATAGCTGACTTTTAAAAAACTTGAAACAATTTTTAGAGTAATGAAATTTGACTGTGATTTGTTACAATTATTTTTATTATATCTCCATGAAACTGCTGCCATTCATATAACACTAAGTTAGAATTCTGTTGAAATACATAAATATTTCTTATTTAGTGTTTAGAATATAACTGTATTTTGGACATCAAGTATTTGAACACTTCTATTTATATAAAACTAATGACTCATATTTTTAAGAGAAAAATTACAAAATATGACCATAAAAATCACAATCATGTCAATATTCAAGGTATAAGTTTCACAAAGGAGCATATTTTTCCTTATACAGATCAAAAACGAATGCCTAATATCCAGGTAATTCTTGATTTAGCTATAGAAGGAAGTTTCTTACATCATATTAACTTAGGTATTTGAAAATTAAATAGATTCATTTCAAAGTATATGAATATCATGAATTAATTTACATACATTACTTTAATTATCTTTTAATATATTATCAGATGTTAATTTAGACTGTTCTCTTAAGTTTCTTGGGCTCCTTCAGTAGAAAATAATTTTCTGAGAATTTGTATTAATTATTTCCCCCTAAATAACCAGAGCTACATAACAGTGTCAAAATGATTAGCCAGAGAGTGTAAATTCATTTAGAACAACCTTAAAAATATTAAATGTTGTAGGAGAAGTCACTTCTTCGCTTTCCCAGGTGCTGGGAAACAGTCTTTCCTCGTTTCCTTGAACAGTTTTGGCATGAGGAAACATGGCTAGATTGGCACTTGTCTGTCGCAGGAAGTAGGGGTCAAGAATACGTGTCTTCCAAACCCCAATGATGCACACAGGTTACTCACAGACTATAGGTTTTTACATAGTTTTTCCTTATCTAGTCCAACTTTTAATATCCTAATGGATTATTGGATTATTCTACTGTTTTTTAACAAGTCAAATCATTTCTTCCCTTATGTATTTTTTTCCTTAGCTCTTCCTACATAGTTTATTCTTTTAATTTTTCTCATAAATCAGTCTTTCTAGCTCATTAGTCATCTGTATGGCCCTTTTTACAATGTTTCCATATATGTATGCCCCTTTCCCCCAATACCTTGTAAACTCTGACTTTTTCCTCTGCAGAAAATTTATTGTACATTCTGAAGTAGGCTGGAGATATAAATTGCTTTTTGCAAAAATGGTGATTTGACATTAAAATGTCTCCAAGAGCTGTCTTCTCTGGATCTGTGTTGATCCTGCTATGTATCAAAGGATACCTTAAAGCCAGGAGAGATCTGAATAAGTCTTTTAAATTACTTTGTATTTCAGAAATATTGAGTTATATTTGACTAGATAGCTCAAATAAAATGACAAGATTTATAGCTTTTTAAAACGTCTATCCTGTATTATTGTATATTGTCTAGGAAATTTTCCCAGAGGAGTAACCTATATATTTAAAGAGGTAGTATAATTTTTTATTAGTGTCAATGAACATACAATACTTTTAGCCAGTCTTTTCCCCTAGAATGAACCATAGTTGGGTGTAATTAACAAGCTTGTTTCAATTTTGTACAGGATATTTATAATTTCACCAACTCAAGGTATTTTTCATAGTGTGAAATTTATTGAGAATCAACGCTGTTACATGAATATTTAACTGATCACATATGTGTGTGCTTAGGAGGGCTGGGAGCCAACTGAAAATAGTGGTTGCAGTGGATACATTTGTTCTTTTCTCCCACTTATCCTGGTTTGTCCTCTTGTTCCCATTTCAGTAGGCTGGGTCCCAGGTTCTAACTCTTGGGACTAGCTTCAACTCTTCCTTCTCTCCTGCCTTACCCCACATGGAGACTTTTGAATGTGTTGGAACAATGTCTTCTTGTATCTGCTATTTTCTCCTTATTTTAAGCAGTGTACTCACAGACAGCCTGATCCCAGGAGAATGGGATCTTATTTGTTGTAGATGCCTGGAACATAGAAGAGGGAATGCTCAGTATATATGTGTGTGATGAATTAATGGATTCTACTCGTCTCCATCTTCATCTCCCGTTCATTCAGCGTCATTTAGATGACATCACATCCCTTTGGTTTTATCTCACCACTCAGTAGCCTGTTCTACAAGGAAGGTGGGGAGCTCAGGGTGTAACATGCAGTTTTAGACAGAGGGGTCATGGAAAGCTTTAGAAGGGATAAGTTTGAATGACACCTGGAAGTAAACCCCTGCTGGAATCAGGCCTAGTTTTCCATGCCTTTGGGCAGGAAGGTATCATATCATATATTCCACGACTTTGAAATGTGACCGAGAGCTTGACTTAGGCAGCATGAAGCTCTTGTAAAGAACAGCAAACCAAGAGAGAGTCAAGGGAGTTCAGGATGAACACAAAAGAGAGATGTTGCTGACTGACTGCACTTTAAACTGGGCAAGGCAGGGAATGCAGAACCAGGGATTCAGGACAGTTTTAGGGTTTTTATAGTGAAGGGTTTAGGGATACAGTTTGCATGGGTTTGAGCTTAAGAGATATAGGAAATAGTGGCCTTGGAGAAGGATATGTGGAGTTGAAATTATGGAGGGGCTGCAATTATTTATAATGGTACTCACAGTAACGGCTGGCCTGGATGTATAGGTCAAGGTCATTGAGAGACCAACTCAAGTACTGATCCAACTATCTACACACATCATGAAGTCTTCTAGGGTGGTCTGAAGTGGCAAGGAAGATCAAGGCAAACACTCCACCCACAATTGTTATAAAATGAGTTCTAGAGAGAAAGCCGTCAACACTGCCACAGAGAAGGCATCCTTGGGAGAATGCCAGGCTTCTGTTAGAAGGAGAGGTGAAGGCAGCATTCGGAGGTGGGCCTGGGGGAGGAGGTAGCAAAGGGTTTTCCTGAGGCCTGACTAACCAATAGGAGCACACTGCAGGGCTTTAGCATCTGATGAGGAGGCAGAGCCAGGTTCAGAAACGGGGATGTGGAGAACCACACCAGCAGAGTGCAAAATCAGAGGTGAGCGAGTGTCTAGGTCTCTGGAACAAAGGCCATGAAAAGACTAGTCATGGCGGTGCTGAGGATGAAGGCGTTGCTGTCCTGAGGGGCTGTCCTTAGCTTTCCCCTGGATGCCACAGCCACACAAGGCTCCCTTTCAAGTAGGTGCCGTGGCAAGCTCCTGGTTGGTTCAGTTTTGTCACTACAGTCATCTCCTGGAAATGCTTTATTTGTCCGTTCTGCTTATTGACAATTATTGTGCTGTTGCCTTTTTTCTTTGATAACAATGCTTTTTTGAGCATTCTCATAAACATTTCCCAGTACACTTTTTTGTTGAGAAAGATGGTGATTGTGTGCAAAGATTCTCTAGGATATGCACCAGGAATGCAGTTGTTTGGCCAGAGGGAAATGCACTTTTATATCTGCAACTTTGACAGACCATGCCAGTGTTTTCCACAGAGGCTGTAGCAAGCAGGAATGACACATCTTCTTCTCCCATATCTTCTCATAATGCTTCACAGTATCAGAAATTTTTGTGGTTTGGTATGTTTCATTAACATTCTATATGCACCACTGTAATTATTAATAAAATTGTCTATTTTAATGTTTATTGTTTGTTCAGTTTTACTCTTCTTTTAAGTTACTATTTATCACCTGCTTTTCTGTTGTATTGTTTTTATTTTTCTTGGGCATATGTCAGAGTTCTTGTATGTTTTGGAACTTACATGTTTTAAACTTTTATGTTTTAGATACCAATTTTTATAAGTTATGTTTGTCTTCATTTCTTCTGAGTTTGTGGTTTGTCTTTTTTTAAAATTTGTGTTTCTTTATGAGCAATCATTGTTAATATTAATGTAGACAAACTTATCAGTCTTTACCTCATGGTTTATTCTTTTATCTTCCTTAAGAAAGTCTTTCCTATCCCAAAATTAAAACTATTTTCCCCAACATTTTTGTTCATATTTTTATGGGTTTTGTCTATAAGATTAAAGTTCTTCCATGCTCCCTCTCCCTATCCCATTATGATTCAGCCTCCTTATATCAAAGAAAAACCTTCGTCATTTGGGTTTTGGGGATTGGCTGACTTCACTTAGCATTATCTTCTCTAACTCCATTGAATAGACGAACTCTAGACAAGGCAGGGGGTTGGAGGGGAAGGGAGGGGGCATGGGGTTATAAATGGTGGTGGAATGTGATGATCATTATTATCCAGAGTACATGTAAGAAGACATACACATGCAGACACACACAAAATATTGAAGTCCTTATATCACAGACAATAAAATTTCATATATGATGTGAGGTAGAGACAATTGTACTTTTTGCATGCATATACAACCATCCCAGGGCTATATTTTGAACAGTACATTCTATCCTTACTTGTCATTTTCATTAATGTCATCTGTACAAATGAGCAAATTACTTAACACATTACTTTGACAAATATTTATTAATCATGTTTTCTGTACCAGGCTACTAATTTAACAAAGCACTCAACAACAATTCATATGGAGTTCACAGTTTAGGTAGAAAGGTAATAAACAATAAGCACTGTGGTTATGTCCTATAGTATGTTAAAAGAGAATGAATACCATGGGAAAACAAAACGATAAGGGGATTTGGGGTCCAAAGTGGAGGGACTATTGTTAAATGAGATGGTTATGGTAGATCTCCTTAGAAAGGGAGATTTGGGCAAATGCTATAAAGAGGTAAGGAGATTAATTAGACATCTGGAAGAGCACTCCAAGCAGAGGAAAGAGGGAGCGAATTCCCTGCCATCGAAATCTGCCTGGGGTGTTGGAGGAGTGCCACTGTGGTCGGTGCAGTGTCAGCTCTGGTGAAAGTGATGGAGAGATCAGAGAAGAAATGGGAAGAGCAGGAGGTGTAAGGCGTTGTGGCCAGCAGGTGGGATCGCCTTAGAGTTACTTTTTAACATAATATTTGGCCTTTTTAGAACCAGTTCTCTTGGAAACTGATCCCATTTCACCTTTCCCATATGGCTGCCCAGATGGCCCAACACCAGTTAGTGAGGTTTCCCGTTCCCGACTACTGAAGTCTACCCTTGTGGTAGATAAATGTGCTTCCATCCTTTCAGATGTAAAGTATGTGTTATTTTCATTTAATTTTAACTTTTTAGGATGAATTACTATCTTGATCAAGGGCAAACAGGCTGTTTAGGCACATCTTTGTTTCTTCTCCTCCTTTGACCTTCTTAACATTTCTTTCATTGTTAATGAACCATGGTGGAGGAAAACAACACTTAATACAACTTTACTAGAAGATAATAGGACTTAATCTAGTGTTGATTACATTATCTTCTAGTGAAGTTGTAATAAATGAGCTCTGTATGGATGTAGATATTTTTGTACACTTCTTTCTTCCTTTATCTGATCATTAGAGTTTCTGACTCATGATTGGAGAATTTAATATATCTGTAAGTTGTATGAAACTTCAAAGTATTTTTTTAGAGGCTGCTAGTGCACTGATGGGAAAGCATAATTTTTTTTAATCAAAATAAATATATTTTATTGTAGACAGTTCTAAAACTTGTTTTTTACTAAACAATTCTTTATGCAGAATATCAGTGTGTATCATTAGACACAGAATTTTTTAAATTTCTATTAAAATACTTATGTAAGATACAAATTGGTAATTCTCTTTTACATATACAAAAATAACATTTTTACTCTAGTTATTTGGTATGAAGTAACTCTTGCAATCCATAGAAGATCCTTGTTCAGATATAAAGCCTTTCCCAAGCCTTTAGCATTACAGGTGTTAGAGGATGAGGATATATTTTAACCTCTGTGCACTTATATTCTCCTTCCACATTTAGCGCTCTCCTTTCTTTGGCCTTAGTGTTGGGTGTGACAGTGGATTAGTCAAACTGTCTCAGTATTTCAGGCCTTTTATCAGTTCTGCAAGACAGATGCTAAACAGCGCAGTCTACACTGAAGTCCTGGATGCCTCTCTGGAGATAAGTTGATAGCAAGGACCACACTGGTCACTTCAACATATGGCCTTTTTCTATATTTAACTGCAAGAAGATGACAGCTTTTAAGTCAAATTTTGAGCCTCAATGTGTCAACATTTTTTTAATTATCTCATTTTGTTATGAAAGAGTGTCAATCTTTTTCTACTACAATGGAGAATTTAAAAGAACACTGCTACCTATTATGTTAAGAAAAACAATGTAAAAGAAATTGTGTGGTCTGATCATTGCTTTAAGGACAATTTTTCAAGATAGGGACAACATCTTAGCTCCAAATTTGATCTAGTTTAGTTGCACATTTAAAATTACATAACCATCAATTACTCAGTGATCCTTGGTGCTTCCTTATGCATGTGGAGAAAGTCAGTGCAGAAACCTTTTTTAATCAAGTGGACCATACATTTATTATTGGATCCTTGAGCCTGAAAGAAATCTGGTATCTGGTATAAAAGGGAGGCAGTCATTAAGTGACAGAGGTGAGGAAAATAAGCCTTGAAATCTTAGCTGAGATGTGCTCCCAGAGCCCTCTTGGATTTCATTTGAGGGAGAATAAAACAAGGAGTTTATGTGCACTCTTAGGTTCCTCTCTCCTCTGAAAGTGAGTTCTCTGATAATATCACATGAACTCAATACTAATTAGATTAATAAATACACATCTAGTGATAGAGGGTGCAAGGAATCCTTCAAAGCCAGTCAGCAGGGGTATTAGTCTGACACAGGAGAAAGCTGCAGATGTGCAGACATCAGTCCATCTGTGGTGCAGTCTAGGCCCTAACATCCCTCTGGAAGCAAGGCAGGGAATATTATATTGTCAAACAGAAATGCCAAGTCTAGCGCCAAAATATTTGTCTTTTTACTATGTATCACTAACTTCTAGCGATAACATTACATCTTTCACATTCTACCCATCTAAAGAACTACATTATAAAATATTTGTTTTCTGTAATAATCACATGACAATTCTAATTTAAATGTAACTTATTACAATGTGCATGATATTAATTATAGTTTTATTTATGCTGATCATATTTAAAATAGTCTCTGCAAGCATGTTAGACCAATTGAAATTATTTCATTTAAATATCACAGAAGCCTTAAACTTTCAGCCAAATTTCCCCATTCCATTAGTACAAATGAACTTCAAAATAGGAAATGCAGATTTGATCATGAGAAATTTAACACAAAAATTGATCTAATCAATACTCTATTCTTGTCTATAAAGTTGTGGTAATAATTGAGAATTATTTAAATGTAAGAAATATACAGAAAATTCAGGCAAATTAATTCAGATTTAATCATTACTAACTATAAAAGTTATAAATAAATAAATCTAAAAATAGCAAATGCACTTCTCTTATAATTATTTCTAATTAAAATTATACAAAATTCACATTTATAGATTACTGTAGATTTCTGTCTGGAGCCACTGAAACGTCCAGGTACTTTGTGAAAGTTAAGTAATATTTTCTAATGAAAAGAAACAGTCTTCAAACCCCAGGGGTTTGTCTCTGGAGTGTCAGAATCCCATCTATTTTTTGTGGCACTTATTACATTCATATTTCTGTTGCAGATTCTGGGTATGTACTTATGTCTTCTCCAAAATGACATTTACCTGGAGGGTAATGTGTCCACGTATCTTTTGGTCTCCAGCAATTGTAGACAATTGCCTGGTGACTAGTGGATACAAGTAAAGTCTATTTTAGAACTAATTTCTTAACGCTCTTTCTAAGAAATATTTTACTTTATGTGATCATGGGTCCCTGCATTCAGATTTATGAGTTTTTAGCACTGGGAAATCTATACTGTAGTTCACAATGGCCTCTATCCATTTAAGCTAAATATATTAGTTATGCATGCATCTTCTATTCTTAAATCCATTCTGGTTCCATAAGTGAATAAATAATTTATGAATTCCAGTGATACAGTCCTGATCTTCTCTTTTCCTATTTCCAATTGCCATTAATTGTGCCCTATTTCAAAAGCGACATCTGGCTAGCAACTCAGATTTTGACATCCCATATGGTAGGATGGCTCCTATGGAATATACCCACTTCTACTTTCACATTCCCCACCATTCCTCAACGCATGATAGTGGGCTTCAACTTCATCATGCCACTAGCACTTTTTAATTTTCACTCAAATACTTTAGTTCTCTTTTTAATTGTTTTTTGTACCATTAAAAAGTTATTTCTTAAAACGTGGATGTGTAACCGATGTGATTCTGCAATCTGTATACGGGGTAAAAATGGGAGTTCATAATCCACTTGAATCAAATGTATGAAATATGATATGTCAAGAGCTTTGTAATGTTTTGAACAACTAATAATAAAAAAGAAAGAAATATCAAATTGTACCCTAGAATTCAGTATAACTAAAAATTAAAATAAAAAAATAAAAAAAGTGATTTCTCATTCACTGATACATATGATACCATCTCTTTTCCATTTTCATGCTACCATTTTGACTATTCTTTCTATTCTGTAGAGTCCACTTAGTTAAATACTCAGGTAATATCCTGGCTTCTCCACCTCTTTTCTCAGTATCTCTTCTCCTTTTGGAAAAAGTTACTAATTTTCATAGGTTGAAACTATCACTTTATCATAGCCAAGCTTTATTAATAAACTAGACCCCACTAAAAATCTCAGTGCATATTGCCCAGTTTCTAGTGGCCATGTGAAAAGTCCTAGTTGTTTATCTCACAGGCATTTCAAGCCTAACATGAGGAAGTAAGGGTGTGATTTGTTAGAAAAGCATTTTTAGAAGAGATGAGATTTGAGCTGAGTGTTGACAGTAAATGGTGGTTATCAGGAGGGGAGGAAGGAGGAGAGGAAGGAGTGGGACATGAGTGAGAATTGCAAGCTGATGGCAGAGCAAAATCCTAGAGCCAAAGAGGAGCAGGACATGTCTGTGATCGCCTTGATCTTGCCATGACATGTGCTGGTTGCCCAGGCAGTGGTGGCTAGAGAGATTGACAGCTTGCACTTGTCTTTATGGAGTGTTTCACTAGGATATCATTTATGGAGTTGAAGCAGATGAGATATATGAATTAATTACTCTGCTAGAATATTCATTGAGTAGCAGACAGATGAATGATCTACAGAAGGCAAAGCTGAAGGCAAAAAGAGCAAATAAAAATTAGACATTCCACAAAAAATTCAGAACCTTTAAGTGCTAAATAAATACAATGGAAAACAAAGATGATAGGAGATAACTTCAGTGAACAAAACTTATTATCTTTCCATATAAAGAGCGCATGCAAGTTGATGACAAATGTGGAAAAGACATGAGAACACAAATACATGTAGATAACATTTATACTAAAAGGAGAAAGTATTCTTCCTCATTTCTCAAACAAAGTAAACTAAATTGAACAACAGGAAGACCTGTTCTTCAGTTTAATTAGCAAATAATTTTTCAAGAATCATAAAATACACATAATTGTTACCTTATTTCAAATTGTGGACTTTGTCTGAAGCAAATAATGTAAAATGCAGAAACTTTCAAATGTCTGAAATGTTTAAACTATGTAATCCCAATAGGAAAAAAAATGGAACTGATATAAATTCCAAACATAATTGCAAATAGTTGGTTGAAAATTATGTAGCCATGAAAATGAAATTTGATATCAACAGGGACATCAGGACATATTTTACAGAGTAAAAAGTATAGTAAATGAAAAGTACATAAAACATAAGAATATTGTATTTTACAGAGAGTTTAGAAGAGAAAGCACAAATTATTACTAGGCGGTGGAATTATAAGTGATTTAATTAGGTTTCCTCCAAACATTCTGCAGTTTTCTTATTCTTTACTTTATTTAAATAAATGGACTATTTCCAGCTTTGTGGTCTTGAAACCCAAGCCTCAGCTCTGCCTCTAGCTCTCTGCATTCACCCATCACGTGCCCTAGATAATTCTCCTTTAGAGTGGTGCCTAGATCTACCACCAAGCATGGTGACTAATGACATATTCTGAGAGACAGAGGGTTGAAGCTTCTTTTCAACCATTTATCACCACTACTATGATTTCCATCATGTGCTTTAACCTCAATGATTCATTGTCTACAAAATCATTTTACATGCTTTGCTTGAAAATGGTACCAATGTTAGTAGAACCATGAAAGTGCTATTGGATTGTTATTATTCTTGATGCTACCCTAACTTAAGGCCTTTGCTGTCTTGGAGATGGACTAGACTGCCTATCTGGAATGGACCTTCTCCAGACACCAGCCCGAACATCCTTTACTAGTAGACCTTGAAAATAATTAGAAAATGTAAGATGCAGAAATAGAATTTCCTGTTTTCAGATCTCTATTTTTAGATCTTTAAAGAACAATTTTCCTAAAATAAGTGACCTGACATTTTCCCTACCACCCATTATTACTGGGATGATGGCAACAAACATGCAAGTCTTTGGACTGATGGTTCAGTGCCTGAGGAACTCCAAAACAATGCCCATTTTAACCTGGAGCTGCATGATAATAGTGCTTTAATAAGCCAAAAGTTCAGGGTGAAGCTTATAAAAGCTAGAAATTAACATCTTTACATCCTATTGCTTCAATGTTTTACGGAGTTGGGTAAATGGATAAGTTAGAATAATGCAATGAAGATTTCCCACTTGAAATATGTCTCTTTTTTTGCAACACCAATTTATGTTTAAGAATAAAAATAGCAAAACAGAAATTTCAAACTTTCTGATAAAGAATTTCATAGATTCTTAAATTCCTTCCTACTTACTGTTATTAGTTTTGTGGCCATATGACAGACACTGTGATCTAAGTCCTAAATCCATTACAGCACATTCAATAAATGTAGGCATATAAAGTACTCTGTCATCTGTAGTCATTTAAAACTGCATTCAATATCTTGGTTCCCAAGTGCATTAGCTTTTATTAAAAGCATTCTGCTGCAACATCCATTCTTCCTAATTGGTTTCTGGATTGCCCCCACCATTCAGGCAAATCTTAATTGCATTTTCCCACAAATCTAGTTTGATTTATGGCTCCTTATTTGCTTTATATTATTTATAATAAATTGAGGTAAAAAATCTCAAGACATGAAATAAAATTCACAGTAGGTCCTCTTCCACAAATATAGAACTTATCTAAGGATTCTCAACAGTATTTTTGCTTATTTTAAAAGTTGTTCAGTCAAGCTACGACCGCCTGTGTCGTTTCCGATAATAATACCTTCATTACCTTTCTAGAGTTAATTGTATCTCATTTGTGTTTTTTTTTATGAACAGATATTTAGAATTATCTGGAACAAATAATATGAGGGTTATAAAAATAGTTATGTCCTGCTATAAAGCTGGGGTGGGTACGTTGTGTCTGGAACACGACAAAGCACCTGCATAACACTCAGTGGCCACTGCTGCACTTGGAGATGGAATGAGGAGAGGCCAGTTGACTGCTCAAGCTGCAGCTTTTGGGATAGCCTGGAGTTAATGTAGGATAGACGCAGAGCAGAGGCCAGAACTTTGATAAGTAAACAGCAGAAAAATAAAGACAGAAGATAACAGATACTGGAATAAAAATTTCCACACTATTGAGTGACTGTGTATTTGCATGAATTGTTTTGTAAAATCCTGTTCTAAATAAAGACTTTCCATGGAACCGTAGGCATGTGATCATTTCTGTAGGGAGCACATGAAAATGTATGGGAAGAAAGAAGTATAAGTTGTTTTTATCAATATATAAAAAGCCTTGTAGGCTTTCTTAGAGAACAATGTATTCATTCCTTCAAAGGTTTGAACAGTTAGAATTTTGAGATCAGAATAAAAAATATTGTAGTACATTAAGTATAAGAGAAAAAAGAAAAAAGGATTTGGTTTTAATAAACATACAAAGCAAGGGAAAACTGATCATCTCAAGTAAATTCTAGGCCAATTAAACAAGTAGGAGGCTTACAGCAAAATTGATTACTTGATTTCTAGACGAATCTGAAAAGGATGGTTAGCAGATGATGAGCAAACTAAACGTCTAAATAACAGTTGTGGTTGTATTGTTGTAAGGCCTGGGGTGTTGGGGTCCCCAACACCCTCAATGGAAGCAGAGCTCGTCTGGGGAACTTGCACTTCCTCCCCATACTGCTGATGAGACACCTGTGTAGTGTCAGAGGAAACCTGTGTAGGTCAGAGTGGAGAGTCAAGGATTTACCACTGCCCAGTGGGAATAGGGCCACACCATCTGTGGTGCCAGTGTAGACAACCTGAGGGGCAGTAATGAGCCACTCCTGCCCCTCCCAGCTGGGCCGTATCAGTGGAGGCCAAGTGGTGCTAGAATCCCCAACCTCACATAGTGTTAATGAGGCCTTCTCTTTTTGAGGCTAATGGAGGCCAAGTGGGGGACTGATGTTTCCATCCCAACTTGACAATAATGAGCTGGCAACCTTCCCCACCCCGCTACCAGACATGTCAGAATAACCAAGCTAAAACTGAAGGTTTCAGATCCAGAGTTTCATAACATAATATACCAAATGCCTATGTTTCAATATAAAATCCATAATTACACTGATAATCAGGAAGACTTCAAAGTGAATGAAAAGACATTCAATAGATATGAGCATCGAGGAGACAGAAATGTTAGAGGTATTAGAAAAGAATTTGAAAGTAGCCATTGCCAAAAATACTTTAATGGGTAATTATTAACACATTCGAAAGAATGAAAAAATAGAAAATCTCAACAAAGAAACAGAAGACAAAGAAGAATCAAATGCAAACTTTAGAACTAAAAAGGATAACTGATATTAAACAAAAAAGAATGGAGAGTACAGAAGGCAGAATCCACAACTTGGAGGAAGCAGTAGGAATTACCCAATCTGAAAAACAGAAAACAGCTATAATAATGATAATAATAATAATAAAGAGTTTAATGTCACTGGAATCCAGTCAAAGAAGAGGATGTGGTCAAGCCTAGAATAGTTCTCTAAGAAATCGGGCTGAACATCTTCCAAATTTGACAAGACAAGAACCTATAGATTGACAAATTGAGTGCAATTTGAACAGTTAAAGACAAATAAATATATGCCAAGGTACATCATAACTAATATTCTGAGCTCTAAAGACAAAGAAAAATATTGAAATTCTAAGAAAAAAGTAAAAATTTATTTATAAAAGGGAAAACAATTTGAATGACAGTGGACTTCTCATCAGACGCCATGCAGGCTACAAGAAGAGGCATTGCAGTTCTCCACCACGAGAAGAAAAGAACTGCAAACTGCAAATCTTGTAAACACCCAAATATAGTTTTCAGAATGAAGATGAAGTTAAGTCATTCTCAGATCACGGCAAATTAAGAAAAATTTTCTCCTAGCAGACCTGCCCTAGAGGAATGTCTAAGAAAGTTCTCTTAACAGAAAGGAAGCAATAAAAAAGGAAGAAAGAACATGACAAAATAAAAGTAGATACAAAATGCTTTCCTTTTCTTCTTGAGTTTTCTAAATGATGTATTTCAGTTGAAGCAAAAATTATAAAAGTTTCTGATGTGGTTCTAAATATATGTGGAAGAAATATTTCAGACAGTTATAACTAGGGAGAATAATGGCACCAAATAGAGAGGTAAGGTTTCTACATTGAATTTGAACTGGTAAAATAATAATACTAATAGATGTGATAAGATAAAAATATATATGTATACATGCATACATGTATATGTATGGACATGTATATGCACATACATGTTTATATGTATGTATGTGTGCATATATGTATATATGTACACATTTTTGTATATACATATATCATAATACCTAGACCAATAATTTTAAAAAGCTACCTAATGAGATACACTAAAAACACAATTGATAAAATAGGATTCTATATATGTTCAACTAACCCACAAGAGGTCAGGAAAAAGAAAATAGAGATTGAAAATGAAAAACAAAGATGACATGGCATATTTTACCCTTAATATATCAATAATTGCATTGATTGTAAATGTTTAAATATAACAATTAAAAGGCAGAGATTGGTGGAGTAGATTAAAAACCATGACCCAAAGATATACTATCTACAAAAAAAATTTTTTTGATGCTATGGTCAGGATGAAAGTAAAAGGAAATGAAAAATAATATGTGAAACAAATATTAATCAAAGAAAATTGGATTGGCTAATATAATATCAAATAAAGTAAAGTATAGAGGAAAAAACAGAAAGGGGCATTGCATAATGTAAAGGAGATCAGTTAGAGACATTGCATAATGAGAACAAGGGATAATATGCCAAAAAGTCATGAAAATCCTAAGAGTGTACAACCAAAGTACAGCATGGCCAAATATATGAAGCAGATCTGAAAGGAGAAACAGACAATTTCTCAGTTACAGGTGGTGGATACTTGACAACCCTTTCTCAACAACTGATAGAACAACTACTTGAAAATCAGCCAAGACACAGAAAAACACAACATCATCAAGGAAGAGGCCTTAATCAAAACATACAGAAAACTCTACCCAGTAACAGCAGAAGATGTTTGTTGTATGTACCACACAACACATAGCAAGACAGACTATATTTTGGGCCATAAAACAAACCTCAACAAATTAAAAATTCTGAAATCATATAGACTTTTCAAAATAATCCATGGATCTCAAGAGAAATTTTTAAAAAATTGAGTGAAAATGAAATGCTACATAATAAACTTTTGGGACATAGCTACAACTGTGTTGAGAGGGAAATTCATTAGCACTAAACACATAAAAATAGACAGGAGTAGAAGTCTCAAATCAGTAATCTAGGCTCCTATTTCAAAAACTAGGAAACTAATGGAAATCAAGTACAAAAAAAAGGAAATAACATGAATAAAATGA
Organism: Marmota flaviventris; assembly: GCF_047511675.1. Classification (NCBI taxonomy): domain Eukaryota; kingdom Metazoa; phylum Chordata; class Mammalia; order Rodentia; family Sciuridae; genus Marmota; species Marmota flaviventris. The sequence continues at coordinate 5,477,846 of NC_092503.1, read as the reverse complement.
AAGCAGAAAAACAAACCAAACATTGAAAGAAAATTGAAAACCTCCTAGCAAGACTGACAAGGAAAAAAGGGAAGATACAAATGATAAATATTGAAAGTGAACAATGGATACCATTACAAACATCAAAAGGATGACGGAAAAGGACCAGCTGTTCTATACATACAAATCTGACAACTTTCATGAAATAGGCCAGTTCCTCAAAAAACACAGACCACAGTAAGTCATTCGATAGGAAACAGATCATTTGAATACCTCTATAGCCATTAAGGAAATTACATTCATAATTCCCAGACTCCAGAACTCCATATTAGAAAGTGACAGAAGAAAAATCATATGAGTGTACTTACTGATGCAGAAAAAACATTTGGTACAATTGAACATTCATTCATTCAAAACTTAAAACTCAGAAAAATATGAAGAGGGGAACTTCCTTAAATTAATAAAGACAATATACCCCAAATTCATATTTTATCCATAACAGTATAAACAGGAAACAACCCAGAGTAGTTTTAATGGTGTATGGTTAAACTGTAGTACATCCACACCAAGGAACACCAATCAGCATTAGAAATTACTGAACTACAATTTATGTAAATCTCCAGAGGCTTATGCTGAGTGAAAAGAAGCCAAGCCAAAGAGTACATGCTATGTGGTTCTCAAAATAACAAAACCATGCAAGTGGCAAAGAGATAGTTGTTGCCAGCCGGTGAGAGCTGGAGGGTGGGACTGGAACAAAACGCCGTGTCTTTATAAGAAGTTTCTGAGGGATCTTTGTGGTGATAAAAATGCTGTTTCTTGTACGTATTAATGTCAACAACATCATAATAAATTCCAGGGGTTTTGCAAGATAATACCATTGTGGAAACTGGATAAAGGATACATGGTTTCTCTCTATATTATTTCCTACAACTGAGTAAAATTAGCTGAATAAAAAGTTAGATAAGCAAAGTAAAATGAGGTTTCCGCTAACCAGTAATCAGCACTCTACAGAAAAGACACTCATGCATGCACCCACATGTGCCCATGCACACAAGCCCTACACAGGCACAGTGGCACTATAATTTACCTTAAGTATGAGTCCATGCATCCATGCTGGTTTATTTGGGCCAAGTTTTCTCTCCTTAATAGCATCCAATTTTTGAGGATGTTATTAAGGTGCCATGTTGGTAGGTGGTGATCTTTTTTTTTTTAAAGTAACTTCTTGTGCAAAAAGGAAAAAATAAGTTAGTCCTTGATCAAGTCCCCCAAATTTGCTATTTCATGAATGACAAAAGTCCAGGAATCACAGCTCTTCAGTTTCTGTGACAGTAATGCAGTTGAAAGTGTACTTCTCTGTATACAATCTCTAGCTTTGAGTGCTGCATAACATAGTTGTCAAATGCATGTGGCTATTTGACAATTGAGTGAATCTGACTGAAAATGATGGTGTAGAATTCTAATACCAGAAGAAATTTCAAACCTTCAGTGAGGAAGGGGAAATTTTGCTTCCCACTGGTGATATCAGGTGTTGCCTCAATTACTCACATAACCACATACTGGGAAGAAGCGCTGTGTAGTGGGGGCAGTTCCAAATCTAATAAGTGCCTTTGGGTTACTTCACTTCCCTCTGCCTCTTCAGTATTCCATCATCTTAATAGTTCTTAATAGCCAGCTCACTTTCAAGTATTACCCTTCCCATGTGTATTAGATACAATATATTTATTATATCTTTATATATTTAGTATGTATTATAGATATGTTAATGTGTTTGTTGAAATTAAACTTTTAACAAAACTATTAAAATTAATATAACAATGAGTTAAAATAGTAAATTATTTTTTGGCTTGTACATATTGTGAGAAAAACAATCATGATTTTGTTAGAATGGCACATGAAATGACTAGTATTTTCCTTTATTTTATAAGTAGGAAAGACAATCATGTTTAGTCTACCTGTAAGGAATGATACAGTAGACTATAATTTTCTAAATAGCTCACTTAGCACTTTGAATTTTATAAACTTGATGAATTAGTTTAGATATAAACAATGCAGATTGAAAAGATGTGCTCAGTGTTAATAATTCTAAAGAAAATATTTCCTCTTTAATATTACCATTTTGGAGGTGACATCTCATATTATCTATTCTAAAATTGCTTTCTCATGAATTCATATTACCAAATGCATGCTATTCACACGCACAGTATGCTACCATTTTTCTTTATAAACTCTCTAGTTTATTATTAATTTTATACCACATTTTATAATTTTTGTTAATATTCATAATATGAGAACATTCATCACTATTTTATGTTTACAAAGAAATATGGAAAGGAAATATTTTAAATGTATTACTTTAGTTTCCACAACAGGTATCAAACCTGATGTCAGAATTTACAGTTATTAGAAATTTTTAAAGTCTTAACACTCTGAACTTAGCTCCATTAAATTGTTTTCTTTAGCTGTAAAGCCAAGCTTCTCTTCCTGACAAGGTGGTATCTGAAGTGGCATTTTCTAAGGAAGCTTTCTAAAGTACCTTGAAAAACAGGAGACCCTTAGTAGTATAAAGTAATATTCTTCCCCAAATGTTGGTATTAATGTGAGGTCTTTGTTGTACTGGATGAGGTAATTTGGTCTTTATGTTCTAGCATATTTTTGACAAAATCTTTGGGAAAAAAAGAAAGAGGCTTTTTGCTAGGAATTTTTTTAGTGTGTTTTAGAACCTGACAACGATCTTTTCTTTTCAAGGTGAGAGGCCCTCCGGCTGCAGGGGCATTTAAAGAAAGACCAACCAAGCCCACAGCATTTCGAAAATTTTATGAGCGAGGAGACTTCCCAATCGCCCTTGAGCATGACTCGAAAGGAAACAAAATAGCCTGGAAGGTAAGACCCCGGCACAGCTGTGACAGCCAGCTGCGCTTGCTGAAGTGACATCTCCCAGTGCCAAACAAACTTGGCTGCTAAGTAAATAAACTGAAGTAATTTCTCAGCAAATGGAAGATGGTGGGTAAGCTCTTAGAGAAGGCCCCCCTGTGTCAGCCGTCCACCTTGACTAACAATTAAATTATAGCCTGCGAAGAAGAAAATGACAGAGTTGCTTTGCCTTAGAGAATTGTCTGCTGCCCAATTCATCTCTATTTTTATGAGAACCTGGCAGCCCGGCCTGTTTCAGGCAGTCCATCAAATGATGGAACTGGCGGCTGGATACAGAGAGCAACAGCCATTTATCTCCCCCAAATTTCACCTTCCTGCAGGACACTTCCAAATGGAAGCTTTAATTACCTAAATGGATAGGTCAAGATTGTCTGCTCCCTGGAAATGCAGAGCAGAATACAAAAGGAGGCGGATGTCCTTCCTGGGCTCTGCTCTGTCTGCAGCCCCTGTCAGCCTGTGCGGGCTGTCACACTGCCCTGTTAGAGGCTGACCTCCACCGCCAAAGCCATTACAGCACCGACATTTTTCTGACAAAAGGTTAATTGGCTTCAAAATAAATGTATTGCCTAATGACTCCATTCTAATGTGGCTGTGTTTCTTTCTAAAAGGCTCACTGATGTTATTTGTAAAAAGTTGCCAATCTCTTAACTGGAGAAGGCTTTTACATTTAATTTGAAAAATGAATGCGGATCTTCAGCCTCTTCTGCTATTTAATTATTTTTGTTATCAACCACTTTGCTTTTGGTGATTTTTATCAGCTTAAAGGGCTTCTCCACCTGAAGATGGGAAAGCAGTTGTGTATGTTTGCATATTACATCAAGCTAAGGAAAATAAAAGGCTTTGGCCAAATGTCAGTTAAATTTCACATTAACTAAAGAGTCTGGAGATTGGGTCTAAAGGTGAATGAGTACCAAATAAATTTATGTTAAAAATGATCACAGTATCAAATTTGTAATGAGTACCAAATAAATTTATGTTAAAAAAAATCACAATATCAAATTTTAAAATTAATCAAGATAAAATGCTTAGAAAGATGCATTAAAATATAAACTTTCCCCTATAGACAGGCTGGAAGGATTGTTTTCATTCACATCTAGTAAATTGTTAAAAATTGTTTCATATTAGTAGCAAATATTAAATATTAAATCTTGAGCATCACCTGATATTCAGTTATTGAAATTATGAAAAAATGAAAAAATGGTGGCATCATCAGTAAGCCTTGTGGCAAACATTTTTTTGGGGGGAGGGTAAGGAATGTTATTATTCTCCTTGTCTTCATCTCTATTAGAATGCAGATTTGACATGTGAAAATATATGTGTGATGAAACATAATGTACAGCAAGTATAACCAATTTAGATATTTTAGTCTTAACAAAAGTGTATAGTCCCAAAGCTTTGTTGTGATTTTTGGGATTCATTTATATTTGATTTATTGCATGGATTTCATGCTTGCTTCTCTATGTATTTGTTTGTATAAGATAACAGTGAGATTGCTTAAAAATCTGATTTCTGTTGAGTAAAAGAATATGTCATAATTCTTTATATAAAGTAAGTGGGTGTTGGTGTTTTAAAGTAATTGTAACCTACACATAAGTTACATTAATGAAAAATATTAATATAGCTTTATTTTGACCTGTTCAAATAATTTTAAGAGGGACTTTCAGAAGTGCCAAGAGATTAAAAAAATCTTGAAAACATATTATTAATAAAAACATAGGATGAAATATTTCGCTTTATCTTTGATAATATTACAGTTGGCAGGGATAAAATTTGCTTTCTTGTTTATGTTTATATTTATTCCCTTAAGCTACTATTGATTATGGTACTGATTCAGTAAGCTAAAGAGTAATAATAAAGAGGAAACAATTTATTTGCTGTCACTGGTAGTGTAATAGCATAAATTTATAGAAACATTTTATTCCAGAACCTATAGACTTCTATCTTTTAGGACTTTACTACTATATTTCAATTGTATTAATAGCCTTGAAAATAAGACATTAATATTTTTTAAACAGAGGATTGTGAACAATCTCTTAGTGTATTCATATGTATTCCTTAGAGCATTGACTGTGGGCACAGTCTCTTGCTAGATAGTTAGGAATTTATTTAGGATGTCATTCCTAAGGAAGGAGCTTGAATGTTAAAGGAAGCAGCACACCCTTCCCCCAACCCCAAAGCACATCACCCAAACTGTGAGCTGTGCTGTACCTTCCTGTGGGGGGCAGAGCAAGGTGTCCAGTGAGGCAGACTTCTTGCTTTAACACCATCATTCCTGGTCCCTCACTGAAGGTTCTGAGCCAGGGAGCTTCCCAGGAAAATGTGAAGAGGGTCGTGAGTTCCTGAGATGGGTACACAGCCAAGTGAAAGAAGATCCATTTCTTTATCAGATTTCAGTGGCCTGTGACTATGAAATCTTAGGACTCACCACCCTAACCCATGGTGGAGGCTGTCCCCTATTCTTAGGGTCATTCCCGTATGTGGAGTTGCAGCACAGGGATCCCTGCCATGTCATTAAGTGTGCCCATTTGTTCAGGATTAGCTGACCCAGTTGTCATCTTATTAGAAACCTCATATCATCTTAAAATAACAAGAGCACTCTGTTGTACTACCTTATAAAGAACCTAAGTTAGAAAATAGAAATAAGAGTTAGAACTAAGTAAATGTCACCATTACGTCCATCCTGAAGTAACAGGACAGCCTCGTGCACATGGAAATGGCCATTTGTTCCATGTGCTAAAACAATATGGCAGGCTGAATTCCATAATCTGTCCAGTTCAGTCTATTTCTTATGTTATCACTAAAGATCAGAATGATGTCCAACACTATATCTGCAGTAGAGGAAGTGTTGTACACTTGTTCTTTTTGATACAGTACAACTGGCCATGTGTGGCCATTAAGCTTTTGAAATGTGTCTTCTGAGACTGAGGAACTGATTTTTAATTTTCTTTAATTTTAATAGCTGCATGATTTTCATATTAGACTGAGTGGCTGTAGATTAAAATAATGGCAGTCAAAAATAAATGCCTGCATCTGTTACCCAGATGTAAGAATTATCATTGAAATTAAAAAATAAGACATAAATGTGTTTTTATCACAGTTGTCTGTATGTACCATAAATTCCTTGGGGAATATGAAAAAATTGCAAAATATTTGAGCAAAAATTTCTATATGCTTATTGGTTGCCAGTTTATTATCCATGAGACAGAAATAGATCCAACTTAGAATATGAAATCTACCAGGCAAACTCTGGGTTATACTTTTACTTTTAAATATGCATTTTCTAGATATGGCTTAATACGGCTGAATTCAGAAAAACAATAATGATTACCTAAATGATCACTTTTTGGAGGTGGAGGTAACAGGGATTGAAGTTAGGGGGCACTTGACCACTGAGCCACATTCCCAGCCCATTTTTGTATTTTATTGAGAGACAGGGTCTCACTGAGTTGATCAGTGCCTCACCATTGCTGAGGCTGGCTTTGAACTGGCAGTGATCCTCCTGCCTCAGACTCCCGAGCTGCTGGGATTACAGATATGCACCACTGTGCCCGGCTACTTAAAAGTTTTAATCTTCTGCCTTTTGTACGTTCCTCTTTGTTCCACTAACATGGAAGCATGGCGGTTCTGTGGCTCGCATCTTCAGTATCCACACTGCAGGCACAGCAGTGGAAGAGCTAGGCAGTCTGAGTGAGTTACAAAGCGGATAATATTGAGCATGCACAATGAAAATCAAATTAAAATAAGATTGTGTTTGAGTTTTCTTATCTGAAATTTCCATTCTTCAATTCCTTGTCCTTTAGTGCTGTTAATCACAAGGATACTGATCAGGGTGGGAGTGGCTAGGGCTCTGCCTAAAGGTTTTCTTTGTAGGCATTTTGGAGAAAAAATATTAAGTAAACATGCAAAATATGCAGCACATTGTTTCTGCCTCTGTTGCTTAATCAAAGAGAAGAGAGAGCCATAAATACGGGAGGTGGCCCTGTCGTGGAGAGGAATCTCAGACCAAGTCTTCATGCGGGGTCTGGGGATATGAAATCTAGGGAAGCTCGCTGCGTTTCTGCACTCTGTCTTCTCAGATGCACCTCCAGGCATCCTCCACCACTGGGCTCCCACACTCAGCCTTCAAGTGCGCTGAGGAGCACTGCTCCCAGACCTCGCCTCCGCCTCTTCTCCACGTCCTCCTCCCCCAAATCGCCTTCTTTTCTCCTTCTTGCTCATCCTTTGTCCCTTTCTATTCCTTCTCCCTCTTCTTCCCCTTCCTCTTCCTCCTCTGTTTTCCTTTTTATTTCTTACTTTTTGGAATCCCTGTTCTTCCCTGTAATTTTTCCAGGACTGATTTTGGTAGAAGGAACCAGGAGCCCACTCTAATTCTCCATTTGGCAGGAATCTGAGGTCCTTTAGAGCATTCACTTGAATGAACTTGAAATAAAAATTATGACTTGCACACTTAGTGAGGAACACAATATGAATCATAGGTAACACCATAAGATGCATCATTTTATTATGAATTTAGATTCCTAGTCATTGTTTTAAATAGCATGGAAACAAAGATTTCTTTAAAACAATCACCTCAACAGAGACCTTAGGAGAGAGTTGGTAAAATATATAGCATAAGCTCATTAGATTTTTTTGAGACAATGATATTTTATGGTTAGCCATTTACTTAATTTAGAGATTAAAAAAGCTATAAACACACAATAAAATGTCTCTAAATTTGATGTAGTTGATATTGATTCAAGTCATTCCCATCTATGAATAACATAGTGCTATGTGACAGTGTGTCATATGCACTAAGAATATATGGAAAAATGTTCAACATCTCTAGTAATTAGAGAAATGCAAATCAAAACTACTCTTAAGATTCTCATGCCAGTCAGAACGGCAGTTATCAAGAATACAGACAACAATAAATGTTGGCAAGGATGTGGGGGAAAAAGCACACTCATTCATTGTTGGTGGAACTGCAAATTGGTGCAACCAATCTGCAAAGCAGTATGGAGATTCCTTAGAAAACTTGGAATGGAATACTTAGAAAACTTGGAATGGAACCACCCTTTGACCCAGCTGTCCCACTCCTTGGCCTATACCTAAAGGACTTAAAATCAGCATATAATAGTAACACAGCCACATCAAGGTTTATAGCAGCTCACTTCACAATAGCTAAACTATTGTGAAGCAACCTAGATGCCCTTCAGTAGATGAATGGATAAAGAAAGTGTGGCATACACACAATGGAATATTACTCAGCACTAAAGGAGAATAAAATTATAGCATTTTCAGATAAATGGACGGAGTTGGAGACTATCATGCTAAGTGAAGTAAGCCAATCCCCCAAATCCAAAGGCCGAGTATTCTCTCTGATAAGTAGATGCTGATCAGTAATGGGGTGGGACATGGGAAAAATGGAGGAACTTTGATGGGGCAAAGGGGAGAGCAGAGTGGAGAGGGGAAATGGGGGTAGGAAAGATGGTGGAACGAGATGGACATCATCACCCTAGGTACATATATGACTGCACATATGGTATGATACTACAGGGTATACAACCATAAAAGCATAAAGTTGTGCTGCAATTGTGTACAATGAATCAAAATGCATTCTGCTGTCATATATACCTGGTTAAAAAAAAAAAGAAAGAAAGTCTTGTTTTCCACTAAGATTCTCATACAGGGCACAAGGATGTCCCATGAATTAAACAGATTTGAATAAGAAATAGGTAACTTGCTAGACAAATCAGGATACAATATAAACTCTATTACAAATGCAACAAAATCACAAACCTCTTAAATTGTATCAAATTCAAAAGCTCAAATGGACTTGTATATTACCTAGAGTTCCCTCTCAGCACTTCACAACCCCCTACTTGCAATATCAAACATTGTGGTTGCCAGGGACATTTCTGCATTGCTATTTTCCATCATTTGGAATATAAATGATTTTCAGTAACCATTTTATCGCAATAAAATTAGTAAACCCATAACTGACACACATGAGCAGGTACATGTGAGAATGGATTTAGCTTCCACTCGTTGTCCAAACTGTGTCTTTCTCCCTGGACCATCAGAGGTTAAATTTTACCATGAAAGCCTAAGTCCCTTGAGATTGATATATTAATACAGCTACCTATCAATTAAAACTTGTGTTCCAAAAATTTTTCTTTATGGAAAAAAAATGATTTCTTAAAACTAAGTTAATCAGTTAACTATAAACAATTTCTGATAGTTTAATCAAAAAAATTTATATAATTATAATTTATATATTTATATGCTCACATTATTTCATAGTCAATTTAAGTTACAAAGAACTATAAACACATGAAATTAGCATGAATAAGAAAAATGAGAGAAATGGGAAGACACCTAGGGGTTTTAAATGGAGCCAGTAGGGAGGTTCATAAAAATACACATCCCGAAATCCTCTACAGGGGGCTTGAGTCAGTATTCCAGGGGGCACACCTTACTCTATACTGGATCAGTATCTGGCACAGAGCACGTCCCAGCCTGTTTGTTAAGTGAAAGTAAGGCACACCAGAGCAGTTTCTGAGTCTTATTCTTCTGGGCATCTGGGCATCTTCTCACAACGGCGCGGCTCATGCGCCAGGCCCCATTTTCCTTGTCTTAAGTGACATCATGCACTAGACGATTCCATGACACTTTTAAATTATGGGCATTCAAATAAATTTTGTTCCATAATTATTAGAATAACTGTATTTTGAAATGTTCTACAAATGTTGAGTAGAAATTTGCCAGCACCTAAGTCTTCTGAATACAAAATGGAAAGATTAGCAGCAGCAAGCTCAGTTTGAATCTGTAAACTCTGGTCCTGAATTACATTAATTTAGGGAAGTGAAACTTTTATCACAACAATGCCCCTTAGGTTATGCACAAATGCTTTCCAATGACTACTCCTTTATTATATTTTGCTTTCAAAATGACAGAGACAAGTATGTTTCTTTTTCTGAATCACTAGAAATATGTGTCCAAGTAAAGACAGTGCTGTTATAAAGAAATAATTAGAATACTTAAATCAGTCTTTAAAATGTCCAGGTGTGGCTTGGGTCACCCCTTCTGATTCTGTGTTAACTGACTGACATTCAGAAGATACATTCTGATGTATCTTCTTTTTTCTATTTCTTTTCTGTTCTCAGCAGCATTTGTATTCATGAATTACAAGAAACTCTGCCACTGTGACTGTTTTCATTGACATAACTGATAATTTCCTAGTAGGAAAAACAGTTATTGAGTATAATTATTATTAAAGTGTACACTAATTTTCTGACAATTAAAATAATCTCCAAGGCATGATAGCTCATTATCTGTAAATATTATTGCATTTTAAAGTAAGTCACGCTGATATGATACCTGATCCATTTGCCATTAGTATACTCACAAGATTCTATAATTTTGATTTATAATTTATTCCTTTGGTACCTTCATTTTCTTAAGGATTAAAAAATCTTATGTCTATTGCCCTTTAGGTAAAACTGATATTGATTTTTAAAATCTTTTAGGGAAACTTATTTGAGCTAAAATTTTTTGTTTTGAATGAAGAATAAATGTTTTCTTGGAATTATCCTGGGCCTCTATTTCTTTTGATAACTGCCAAAGCTTGAGTTTGAGTAACAGGCCTTAGTAGAATTTGTAAGGCAGATTTTACAAGAGAAGTGACAATTTACCTGATTTCTGTATGAGAGTGCACTACATTTTCATCATTAATTCCTCTGTGATTAATTAATAGAGCTTATTCTAGAACTCTTGAAAAAAAAATCTTCTGGCAATTAATGCACTATTCTGTATTTTGTGAAGAAAGTGACTGCATACATGATTAATCCCATTTTTTTATTTGATGTAAATTTCTATGTCTTAAAAGTATACAGCATAGAAATGCAGCCATGTCTCAGAAATAAGTTTAATTCAAATTGGTTAGATGACCTCCGAAGCTGGATGAAAGATTTTCTGCTGAATGGGCTGGTGCTCCCTGCTGCCTATATAATTTATGTGAGAAATTAGTGCGAATGGTTCACTTTTATGGAGCAGAGCTGCTTGTAGCAAGCCTGCAGAAACAATTTTCCCCCAAGCCTCCATCTGTTCTTCAAACTAGGGCATATGCCATCTCATCGAGCTTGAAAGTCAGCTGATTTATAGCTCCTGGAAAGTGCGTAGATGGGAAAGAAAGGTCGACTGCTGCCTGGTGACAGTGATTTGTTAGGCACTGGCCAAAGACAATTCGAATTACTAGGGACCCCGGGGAAACAAGCAGTCGAGTGACAGCCAAAGAGAAACAAATCACCCCTGCTCCTCAGGTTGGACGACCACCTCCCAAGAACAGGAGGGTCTGGGCAGCGCTGAGGGAAAACAGTGAATGTCCCTGAAGAATTGAGACTGCAGCCCCCTCCCAGCCGTAGCTGCTGTCACTTTAGAAGTCAGGACTCAGGTCTTTAAACTCTAACTCTGAGGCTGGTTATCAGAAAGCTCGGTTTGCAGACACAAATGGGCCTTTGATGGACTCCCTATCTCTGCCTGGAAGGTGAACCTCCATTTCCGCCCAATTCATAACCTAAGGGATGCCTCCCTCCCTGTCTTCCCACTTACCATTATCCCTGCTCTTTGTAGAAGGACAGTTGAGATCAAAAGTTATTCAACAGATGTCAGATGGAATCAGATTCACAGTATGATCATGAAAAATTCCCTGGTGTTTTTATTTAGAAGTGGTCAAGGAGTCTCTTCTGATTCAAGCCTGATAAATACATAGCAAATTTTTAATATCCAGCAGTTGTAGAAGGTTTCTTCTTTACTTTGAAGCAAAATCTAAATGTTAATTAATTATCATATAAAATTTAATCCACACTTGAGGCAAAATTTTAGGAAATTACTTTTTGACCTTTATCAAAAAAAGGATTATCTTGACTTTCAAAGTTCCATGTGAAAATTAGGACAGGTAGGATAACCTGTTGAACTCACAAACATGAAATATAAATTCTTATCATTGCTCCTACTTATAAAATTTTGTCCTCAATGTGAATTCTGTACATGTTTACCTTATAAAATAAGAAAATACTAAAATATAGAAGGAATAACTAACCACCATTCCACCACTCAGTGAAAACAACTATTGACATCACTTTAAGTTTTCAATCTTATGTTGGTTTTTGCACAGTTGAGATCATAGCATAGACAATTCCTTCTTAAAAATCATCATTGTTCTATAGTGTATGAAGTTATGAATACTTAAATATTCCAGTTTTTCTAGATAGAAGGCAATACATGATCATTGTAGAAAATTTAGAAAACAATAAAATAAATACAAAAGATTCAACTCATCCATATATGTTTCTGTTCAGTCTTTTACCTACACATATGATTTTACTTTGTTGAGACTAAGTTTCATATGAAAAATTTTGAAGAGGTCAAAGGACCAATTTAAGAGGAAGAGATTGAAGTGGGCATTACTGCCACATGGATATTAATATTAACAGTTATCTTCAATTTAACAACAGCAACAACAGATAGCCATCTTTTAATATGTGATTGTAAGTTTTCAATGGTCATTACTAAGACCTTTGCAAAGATTTATAGCAACGTGTTTCCACGTGTAGCTCTACTTTAGCAAGACCACAGATGGCTTTTCCTGTGGTAGTTCTCACGTGTATGTGGACTTGTCATTGTGAGCATGATAGAAGCATGTTTTTGAAGAGAATAGAAAGCATTATTTTAAAAAGAAGAAGTTTCTTATGTACAAAGCTCATTTCTTGCTTCTAGGAAAAGTCTAAAAGTAAACACAGTTTGCCAGAATCTTTATAAAGTCCATCTCAATCCCTAATCTCAGACATCTCCTTTACAACTAATAATTCTACAGAATTTCCAAGATCATGTTCTAATTTGCATTAAAAAAACCCCACAAATCTTTCTAGCCATAAGTTCCCAAATCATGAGTTCTTATTTTGATATATCACTCTGTTCATATACATCTTTAAGCAATTTTATAAAAAAAGGAATGCAAGAATTTAATATTTCTGAAACTTTGAATACCTTGTAAATATAATTTTCAGCTTCCTTATACATGAAACACAATTGAATAGAAATTAGCATTCTTAAATTACAATATCATTGTATCCTAACATATGATTTCTGAGAAATTAAGACCAATATGATTTTTATTCCTTTGACAGAATCCCTTCTTATTTGCTTGTTTGTATATTTTGTTTTGCAGCCTGAGTAATTACACTACTTTTTATCACGTTGTTTCTGGGTATGTTTTTCTTTTCATTCATTCTTGTTTAATTCGGTTAGTTTATTGTCTTCTTATCTGAAACTTTTTTTTCAACTGAGGAAAGTTTTCTTTTGTTATATTTTTAATTATTACTTTTGTCACAATTTTTCAATTTTTATTCTTAGAATAGTGTATATAGACTATATGGTAACACTCTACCCTATCATTACTACTACTGTCTCCTTCAATATTTTCATCTCTTTATCCATTTTTTTAAAAATTCTGGGAGAGCTTTATGTTTTTTCTTTATTATCACTATATCCATTACTGTCTGAAGTCCAAATTTAGCTACACTTAGGAATACTGCCCAGCACTTGACCGTGTTCCATCTAGCTCTATTCTGTGGGTCTAAAAGAGGATCTTCTGTAACTTTGGGTGCTAAAATAGATACGCAAATGACTGTAATCCCCAAACCATACAAGTACCCAGCTCTGTGGCCTCAGTCCTTCCCCATAGCATTCTACTTGTGAGGCACAGTGCTTTCTAGGATAAAATACAATGTGCTGCCCAAACTCTCTGTCCCTACCTGGGTCCAGTATTTGGTTGTGTTCTGAATGAGAGTTGACTGAAGGGATGTAGGAATTGGGGTCCTGACGGAGATGAGATAAAAGTCTATAGCACTTTGTCTTAAAGAGCCATTATTTCATGGTAGTAGGTAGGTGGGTTGGTTCTTATCTACTCCTTGCCCTGCTTTATTCCAGCCCTTATGTTTCTGATGGGGCAGAAAATGTGGAAGGGATGAAGCCACTCTCTACTTTTGCATGAGTCCCTATGGTTGCAAGTGAGAGTCGACTATAATTGTGGTTTTCAATCCACTTTCATTGGCCTCATCTATAGCACCTCCTTTCATCTCTGCCTATTCATTCATTATCATACTAGTTTTCAGTTCCATGTTGAATTTTTCTTTTTCTGAGTCTTCACGGATAATGTTGTGGTGTGTGGGGAGGCACAGCGTCAGGGACTCTTGTGGGAAGCTATTTAAAACCATTGAGTCCAATCTGCTTTTATGCATTACTGGGCTGTATTCCATTACAGAGAAGTAATGTGACCTTATCGATTCTTAGTCAATGGTGACTTGCCTATTCATAAGGCAGCTGCATACTTACAATGAGTAAGACACAGTGCTAGGCCCCATGTCACCTGGATGATATGGGCTCTGATTTCAAAAAGCTCACTGTCTAAATAGATCACGATTGAAGGAAGAAGATGAAGACCATCCAAAGAGTGCATATCAAATCTTAAAACAAATTGCTTCCTCTTGTGTAGATCATAAATTCTTCATCTTTTATGCAGTAAATATTGAACATCTGTTGCTTTAATGATGTGGTTCAAATAATTTCTATAGATAAAATTTGCAAATTGAAAGACTCTATGATATTTTTACTAGTTCACATTTCGTCTATGTCACTGAATGCAATTTGCCAACAATTTGCTTTTCTCCTACCTTAGTCTTTTTATTATCATATAAAATATAGTGAGTTTTATGTTTTGGATAACCTTCAAGAGATCAATCAACATCCCTATATCACTACATATTGTGTCAATCCCAGGATCAATGAGACTTTACTAACTAAGAGGAACTAGTATCTCAAGTTTCTAACTTCCAAGTTCTACTCTATATTTTGGAATAAACACTATTAGTATGTTTTTAAGTAGCATGAATTTTGAAGATGTATTTGATTGGAACTTGAAAACTTCTAAAGTCCCCGTTAAATACAAGCTGGACTTTCTCATTCTGGCATCGGAATCTCTGGATCTCTGTCTTTAATTCACTGTGTGTTATTGAGTTGATTTCTTCAACTCTGTCTTCCACTTTATTAATTTGCTTCTTCAACTAGGTTTAATCTAATCTCTAACTTGTCTGTTGAAATTTTCTCAACTCTAGTTTCAGTGAATATCAATTCTGGAATGTACATCTGTTTCTTTAAAAGACATGCAGGGTTTATTTTCCTATCTTTTTCTTACTCTATGGCTTCTCTTACTATTTTTAAAAGGTGATCTATTTTAAAAACATACATTTTAAGTTTCTTTTGCATTTATCTGTTTCCTTCAGGTATAGTGGTGTGGATTTGAGTTTGCCTTTACTTGGGACTCCCTGGGGTCCTGGTGGAAGACCACTGTGGAGGCTCTCTGGTGTGTCCCCACAGTACCCAGGTTCTAACTCCTCTTAATGCCGTGCAGTGCGTTTCCTCATCAGGCCTCTGCTCGCCCCTCTAGATCACAGTTTCCTCTACCTCCAGGGTGGAGGGGAGGACTTTGTATTTGCCTCTCTTGCATCTGAGGACGGTCATATCTTTTTAAAACTTTCATCCAGTATTGATAGTCTTTTTTTTTTTTTTTTTTGTCATGTTGACCAGAGGGCTTTCCATTAATTCTACAGAATTGTTTCTCAATTAACCTAAGAGCTTGGCTTTAGACTCATTTTTTTCATTTAGGTTAATAGCTTAGATGCAAAATAAAGGGACCATCTTGAGACACAATCTTCCCTCAATGTGAGTCCAACTCTTTTTCAAGTAAAACAATAAAATATGCTTTGCATGTTGCAGTCCTTTCATTGAGCAAATGCAATCAGCCAATGTTAGTGTATGATTTTGTGTGTGATTATACATACACGCATTGATTAGATCTTCTTTCAAGATAGCACGTTTTTAGTTTAGAAAAATCACAAGGAAAAGACTTTAAAAGAACCAGCCACAACTCTCATCTTTGTATGTGTGTAACATGTGCGTGTGTTCACATGTGTGTGCATATGTACCTTTTTCCTATCTCAGTACTATAGTTAAGATGACAATATTCATTTTCTAATATTCACTCAAAAGATTAAGGTGGATGTGGTGACCCTAAGGAGACCTTTGCCATCTCATTATTTTCACCTAGTAATGGTGAATCTCCTGAGCGGCAACAACCCATCAATTGAAAAACATGTTTTAAATGCTTTCCATTTGCAGTAAGTTGTATAACATCTTACTAAATACCATTAAGTGCTTTTAAAAAACTAACAAAGTATAACATTGGACTTGAGAGAATTTTATTTTTTTTTTAAGTCTTTCTTCATAGAAGGAATCACTTTGGGTTTGTTATTACTTTCCAGTTTTGAAAAGTCACTTGGGTAATCAAGAAGTATTTGTGTATACACAAAAGGGATTACTCGTTTGCGTTCATTTTTTTCCCTTTTTTCTTTATATTTTTAAATGCATTATGAAACACACTGGTGTATTAGACTGGCGATATTAAAGCCACAAGTCAAAAAATTCAAAAGTTAAGATTTTTATAATTCTGTTTGGGAATCTCCAGCTTTTTCTGCCTGTGTGACTTATAATTTTAACACTTCATTATTGTAACTTATTACATTTAATAAACTAACAATTGGGACTAGCTTCAAATCTCAAGCAGCAATTTAGCAGACGGTTCCTTTTATGAAGAGGAAACGTGGGCCGGGTGGGCTTTGGTGCACCCCTGGGGAGAGGGTAAAAGGAAAACACACTGGTTGGTTGCAATATCACTAGTAACATTTGTCTGGTCAATAATATTAGAATTTAGACCAGTTTACAGAAATAATGATCTCCATAACCAAATGAACATATCCTCTATGGAATACACCAGTATTGCAGAAAACCTTTCTGATGAGAAGTTTGGTTCTTGTTAATGTAAAGCATCGGTCTGAGGCTTCGCTAGTAATCGCTCCGGTTCTTCTCCTCATTTGCTGCCTTCTCGGTTATGCAGCAGGAATCTGTGCGCGCGTGGACCACCAGGAGTCTGTCTGGTTTCTGCCTGGTGACCCGTGGCCGCCTCTTCTCCAACACCCTGTTGGCCCTCCTCCCTGCAGCCTCCGCAGCCAGTGACTGCGGGTCCTGCAGATGGGGCTCCAAGTTACCGCCCCAAGTGGGTGGAGAAGCCCTCTCTGGAAAACCAGCACGTGCTAGTATTAGTCTCATTGCTGAATAAGATAGTAACGTATTTTCATGTTTCCTCTCATGAGGGTGGATTCTGGAAGGACTGTGACCTTCCAGAGCCCCTAATACATCACAGATGCTGTTCCAAATAATTCATTAAAATATTACATTTGTATATTTGTTGTTTGTTTAATGCAGTATTAATTGTAATTTTCACCTGCCAGGAAAAAAGAATGAAAATGATTGTTTTTAATTTTATTTTCAAGCCCTAGAGATCTTGTGATAGCTCTATGTATTTTTTCCCACTCTTGTGGTCACACATGATATGTAGTTCCCCTAATTATGTATACAAATACAAGGCTAGGAAAGTTATGACTAATTAATTCTACTGTCCTTCCTATTCCCCTCCTTCCCCTTCATTTCCCTTTGTCTAGTTCAATCTATTTCTGTTATTCCCCTTCTCAACCTTTCTTGTTTGGGGTTAGCATCCTCAAATCAGAGAAAACATCCAGCCTTTGTTTTTGGGGGGATTGGCTCATTTCACTTAGCATGATATTCTACAGTTCCATCCACTTACCACAAATGTCACAATTTCATTCTTCTCTATGGTTGAGTAATATTTCACTGTGTGTATGTGTGTGTGTATGTGTGTGTGTGTGTGTATGTATATGTATATATGTGTGTATATATATATATATATATATATATATATATATATATATATATATATATATCACATTTTTTCTCCCATTGATCCATTGAAGGATGCTTAGAAAAAGGTGTCCTGTAGAAAAACAGAGAAAATGCCTGTTGTGAGTTGAGCTGCTATAAACATGGATTTGGCTAGGTCACTGTAGTATGCTGTTTTTAAGTCTTTGGTTGTAGACTGAGGAGTGGAATAGCTGGGTCAAAGGGTAGTTCCACTCCAGTGTTTCTAAGGACTCTCCATACTGTTTTCCATAGAGGTTGCACCAATTTGCAATCCCACCAACAATTGACATTGTATTCTCATGGATGTGTTATTTTTAACTGTGCGTCACCCAGCTGCCATCCCTGGAATTGGCAGGAAGCATCCATCAGTCAGTAGACCTGGCCTGCACCTGCCTCCTGCTGGGCACTGTTTAGGGCCCGCAGTACTGCAGGGCATGGAGTGGGCAGCTGCTCTGGCCTCAGGGTGCTTCCGTTATAGCAGGAGAATCTAAACTACCCGATGGGAAATAGAGAGCCTGTTGAATGATATTTTAAAGAAAAATAAAGTGGGGTGAAAGAGATGAAGGTGAGAGGGTCGGGCACAGCTTTGTAAGGTGCTCAGAAGTCTCTCCTTCAATAAGGCGACACTGAAGTGAAGGTCGTTTGGTAATATTCTCTAAATTATTTTTTAAAAAGTCCTAACTTGACATTCTTCTCTTTGTAAAATGTAGTGATAGCCAATAAAAGAAAGTGTTAAAAGAGGTATTCAGTGAAAAGCAAATAAAGAGTGTATTTTTAGGACCTATTAAATTAGCGAAAATCAGTATTGGAGTCCAACACTAATGAATTAACAAATAGCATTTTAATTAAATTCTTATTTAAATAAAACACTAATTAAGGGATCATAAATGTGTATTGTACATTTCAACATAAATATTTTATGAGTATATGCAAATATATATGTCCTTTGTGAAAAGTTAGTTTCCTATTTTAAATATAAGAAACCTACATCACTGAACAAGTCCACTTTTTTTATGTCCCCTTTCTCTTTTCTTTTGAAAATAAAATCATTACTAGTAAGTACGAAAACAAGCAAGAAACAATGAGAATCCCACAGGCAGGTACATCTGGATGAGAGGTTCTGGATGAGGTTGTGTTTACACAGGTTGCAGGGCTTTGCATGCAGGCACAGCCCTCCTACAGGGAGACTTGTGTGCCTGCTTTTGGAAACAAATCAGATGGGTGAGAGGCACATGTTGCTCTCTTTCTTTGTCTACACATAGGAACAAACCTACTACGGTAGTCACATAACATGAGGTATATGAGAAACTTACAGAGTTAAGGTAGATGGAGCCCAGTGGTAACCACATGCCCCATTTGTCTGTCCTGAGCATCCTTCATCCATGACACATTTTGGATAGCTGCAGGGGCTCAGGTGCAGTGGAAATCAGAAGTGAGGCAGGCCTTTGTGCAGTGTGCAGTCCCGGGAAGAATGAAGAAAAAGTAAAAACAGTGCAGACTGTCTCATATTTGGGAAATTATAAACCAATTGTTTGTCCCACTGTTAGCCATAAAATTAGTGGGGAAAAAAATGCTTGAGAAATCAATTGAATATCAAAACTATCATATTAGAAATCTCAATTTTGTGGAATTAAGTAGCATACATATTTTTGTAATTTTTTTTTTGCTTTACAAAATTAATAGCACAAAATGTTCATCTGTTCCTTAATGTAAATCTCATGAGAGTTTTCTAGCAGAGGAAGTATAAAAATATCAAAATCGTTTCTCTTATTGAAAGAGTAGTAGAATATTTATGCCTTTGAAAGGATGCACGATCAAGTCCAGATTCCAGGAATCAGAAAGCTCCAGTGCTGCAGGGGAGGGGAAAGCCCTGTCCTCTCCAGGCCTGGCTCGTGGCTGGGGCTCCTGCCAAGGAGACAAGCAGGCAGGGGTACCTACATGACTTCTGCATGACACGGGAACCTTCACCAGCAAGGGAAGTCCTGACTTACCACTCACCCTGGTACTTTCTTCAGCCGGTTTCATAAGAAAAGAAACCTGGAGAAATACAGGGGGTCGAAGGGGCATGCCCCATGACAGGTGGGGAAACAGCAAACTCAAATTCATTTTTCTGTTTCTTTAATTAACCTTACTTACTGCACAATTAAAATATGGGTTTCAGAAGAAAGAATTTAAGAAAATAAATTTTAATCATTTTTGATAAATGAAATCTACTAAATATGTCCTATCAGTATTCTAGTCTACATGGGCTGCTTGCTTCTGAATTTCACTCTTAACAGTTGAAAGAAATAAAACAAAGTTCTTCCTGTATTTGGTTTAAAATGGTTTTGATGATCAGCTTTTGTTAGTGGCATTTACAAATTCTAAACAACTTTCAGCAGCATCTATTTTATTCTTTAGTATCTGCTGGGATTTGCTGTGTAAAAGAAAGTGGGAACAATGTCGCTTACATTATTCCCATAATTAACATCTGTGAAGGACAAGCTTCTGCATAAATTCTTCTCATAATGGGAGGAATGCAGGGAAACAGAATGATGGATCATGTGCTATGGTTTTAATATTTAAAATGTTTTTCTCTTAGGAACTGAACCTCTAGCTTCTTTCTGCACATAAGAGCAGTTTTTTCATTTTTTTATTTTAATTTTTTGCCCAAATAAATACAGAAGATGATTCTATGTAAACTATTTTGTTAGGCAATGGTTTTCTTTTCTACACAACAAAATTAGTGATTTGCAATTCTAATAGCTTTCTGTGTAATTTGTTTCTTTTTAAAAAATATTTTTGTATAATTTACAAAATGAAGTTTAATCAACCTTTGAAAGAAGCAGTGCTTCACCCTTGATTTTTGTTGAATTCCTTTTACTAGTGCTTTCTCAATGTATTTAGGTATGAGTGCAGGGTAAAGAGATCATGTTGAATTTCTCATTATTCCCAAAACAATGGGCCCTGTGGCCTTTCTGTTACAGAACTGTAGCCATATTGCTAGCCCTTTGGGGGCTCTGGGAAGATGGTGTCACTCTAGTGCTTAGATACTGTTCCTTCTGGTGTCAACATGACTCCTCCTTGGTTCGTCTCCAGCAAGCACATCACTCAGAGATGACACCACCAACACTTCCCCCTTTGATGTCTAAAGCTCTTTTATTTCCCTTATGTCGATAAGTTATTTGTGCAGATTTTCTGGAATTGGAGCATTCTTTTTCTCTTAACAATGCACTGAGCATGGTGGTGCACGCCTGTGACCACAGCTGCTCCGGAGGCTGAGGCAGCAGGATCAGATCCCAAGTTCCTAGGCCAAGCTGTGTGACTTAGCAAGACTCTGGGTCAAAATTTAACAAGGGTTAGGGGCATAGCCCAGTGGTAGAGCACCTTGCCTAGCGTGTGCAAGGCCCTAGGTTTGATGCCCAGTACTGCAGATAATCAAACAAAACAAATAAAAAGGCCCCCAAGAAAATCAATGTTAATTGATCTAAAAACTTTAGGTCGTAGGAGTTCTTTTCATTATAAAAGTTTTATTTTTATTACATTTATATAAATATTGTTAGCATCTTTTTTCTGTTCTTTTTGGTAAAATTCATATAATATAAAGTTTACTATCTTAATCACTTTTGATGATACAGTTCAGTAGTGTAGATAGAGTACAGTGTGTTGTGGTCTTATCAATTTTCACAATTCTTTGCATCTTCAAGACCAAGACCCTGTGCCCACTGGATAGCTCCCCATTTTTCCCTGCCCATGACCCCTGCCAACAGTCATTCCACTTTCTGTCTCTAGGAGAAGGACCTCATGCACTTCATAAGAGATCTGACAGATATCTTAGCACAAGACTAAGGTTTTTTAATATACACGAGTAATTGGCATTGTGGACTCTAAACGTTAAAAAATGAAGAATAGTCATATAAATATTACTTCTACTTCAAATGTTTAATAGCCATTGAATAAATTAGGCAAACTTTACCTATATTATAAAAATAAGGTATAAATGAAAGTATTAGCACTCAAAGGTGTTTTTAAACCATCTAAAACTAGAATGCATCGTATAATGAATGCATACATCACAGGTTACAAATCACTAAAAATGATTTGTTTTAGGTCAGTTGAATTATGTACATTACACTTCCCAAATATTCTATTTAATATCCCTCATACCAATGTATATATGTTTGTATGTTTATATTTAATTCATACTTCTACCTGCAAATTCTCTGTTTTTCACATCCCACTACATTTGGAATTGTTTGATTTTAAGAAAATAATAATTGCAAAAAGTAGGCCTTCAGGTCTTTGTCCCTGCTCCCAGACTTTTAAAAAAATGCCTAAGGACACTGCTGTGCAGAGTGTGGTTTCTGTTTCCACCCAGGCCTTTTTGCTGATATAATCTATGTTACTGTGGGGCATCTTTGACCCCTGAAGCTGAGATTTCATGTTACAGGCTCTGATCAAGGCTCATCATGTTCTAATAGGTCAATGCAAGATTTGATTCTAATGTGCTACTTAGTAATCAAACTTGAAACAAAAGGAGTTTTCTCCCTTTACTTTGGCATATTAAGTTTTAAACGCAGAAAGAGTAACTTACATGCTCTTGCTTACTTTTATTTCTGCTCTATTTCTTGGCATCACTCGGCTTTATTTCAAGGACTGACTTACCAAACACTTACTTGATTTCTTTTTTCATTTTTCCCATTTCCTTCCATTGTCTAAGGCTTCAAATAAATTACATAAGCTAAATCATATCATTTTTTCATTATCCTAGTTTTTTCTGATGATGAATATACTTTAGAGTGGCTTATTTAATAAAACATTGTTTCATCAGTCATTCCTATCTGATTTAATATGCAAAGTATACATGAAGTATTACAAGAAAGAATCTTTACATTAAATTTTATTCTCCCCACCATTTGTCATTCTTTCATAATTGTTTATAAAGCAAACCCCATTGTTCACCTGAAGACACAGTATGAGCTGCCTTTCTGCCTTCCCTTCTCACTGGGTGTGGTCCTCTGGTCAGAGAGGAAGGTGCCACGTGTTCAGCCACTGCACCCCACAGGGCATCCTTCACTGGTCCACGCCTTCAGGTCTAAGAAGACAAGCTCATACAAAACAGGAAAAGGACATTGTGTTAAAGTATCCACAAATAATTCATGAACCATAAGTGGATTTTATCAATAATTATATTTCTTAAAATGTATGTTTGATCAGCCATCTTGGCAATGAAGAAAACCTGAGTTTATGGAATTTTTTTCTCAAGCAGAGAACAATCTGGTTTTGGCTGTGCACTGCCCAGCACATGCTTGTTCCTTCTCCCCTCTCATCTCTATGAGCTTATTGTTGCACAAAAGAAAATTAATGTGGGCCATACAGTTTCCCATGGACACATTTCAACATAAAATAATAATTTACTATAACTTTTCAGCTCTCTTAAGTTCTTCTGTTATGATTTTTAAGGAAAAGTATTATGCTATTTGTGTGAACTTTTAAGTACAATTATTCTTTTCAGTATAGAAAAAGTGATGGAGGGGAGCAGTGTACTGGGGATATTTTGCATTTTATTTAGAGTCAGGGTCTCACAGAGTTGGTTAGCACTTCGCTTTCACTAAGGCTAGATTTGAATTCATGATCCTTCTGCCTCAGCCTCCTGAGTTGCTGGGATTACAGGTGAGTGCCACCATGCCCTGCAAAAACAAACAAACAAACAAACAAACAAAAAACCAAAGTGATTTAAAATAGCATACTTCCTCACTTCTCCTGTTTTAATCAGTGGTACATTCCAAGTTCTGTCCTGCCTTCTTTTGCTTTACTTTCTATTAAATACTTTCCTTTTTTAAATCTTGAATTCTCGTGTATTTTTGCATAGTTTGAAGTTTACGTCTTGACTTTTAACCTGATTTATGTATTTCTTCTTTTTTGGCAATACTCTATATAGTCATTGTATAGAATTTTCAATGCAACAAAGAAAGAATCACTTTCTTTTGTTCATTATCCCTCTGAATTTTCAGTCTTTTTTTCTGTCAGTTTACAAATCTTTTTAGCTGTGCTTCCTCTGGCCTCTTTTTCTTTGTTGGGCTGTCTTCACACCTTGGCTCCTTTCAGTGCGGATCACCTGTAGGGTGGGGACTTCTTCCTGAGCTTCTGGCTAGGTGGCATCCTCAGCTCCCTGTCTCCCAGGAGCCCAGAGGGAGGGAGGAGCACTAGCCCCTGCTTCCCATTCTTTCCTCTTCCTCCCTCCATGACTGCTCAGGCTGACAGCCTGCAGGCCCCCAGAGTTGCTACACCATGATTTCCTTTTGACACCTCTTGCAGCCTTAGGACCAGAGGTGTTGGGTGAGCCTTGAATTTAGGAAGAATTCCAAGGTCTTATGTTTCTGTCTCCTTAATTTCCCTCCATATGACTATTTTTTTAACCTTCAATTTTATGCTTTTAGTTGTATCCCTCCTCACTTTGGTGTCTTTGATCTGATTTTTAAAAGAATTTTCACAGTGTATATGGGAGGAATTCATGCAAAACTCCTTTTATAAATTGTACTGCAAGCATTTCTTCAATGGAGATTGTCATGAGCAAAGGATTACAGAATATTGGGAAGCAAGCTAGAGATTTTTTAGACTGTGATTATTTTATCTTATTTATTTATTTATTGTGATACTGAGGATTGAACCCAGGGGTGCTTAATCATTGAGGCACACCCTCAGCCCTTTAAAAAATTTATTTAGAGACAGGGTCTCACTGAGTTGCTAAGGGCCTCACTAAGTTGCTGAGGCTGGCTTGGAACTCATAACCTTCCTGCCTCAGCCTCCCAAGCTGCTGGGATTATAGGTGTGCACCACCATGCCTGGCTAGACTGATTTTTTCACAGTGCTCTAAGGAGCATTAGCAGCTGTGGTGGAGCCAAGACCTAGGTCTGCTGCAACTGCTACTTCCCTCCATTTCATAGGAAATGTCTCAGCTAAATAGTGTTAGGGAAGAATCAGAAGCTTGAGAGTGCACATTTTTCTGCTTAGATAGTGGAGGGGGTGGGAAATGATAAAGAATAAAATCAGTGTTTATTAAACATCATGTTCTAGGCACTAAACATTGTGAATCAATTGCTGTATTAAAGAAGACTGAGTATACAAGTGAAAGGAAGTACTGACAGAACATTTGGGTTGTCACTGGCATGCATGTTGAATTGGACCCTGGGAACAGTTTCAATAGGCCACGCATTAATTGGTAAGGAACTGGAATGGAAAGATGATGGCAGAGGAGATACAAATGGTGAATACTAGTGACCAAGGGGAGGGGGACATGAAAGGTGATTTCTAGGTACTGACTAATGACAGAGAATGAGATGCAATGTATTTGTTAGCTTAAGCAATAGCAAAATAATAGTCCCATATTTTTAAGCTGAACTTGGCAGAATGATCCCAACAATTTATCAAGAAGAATAAACAAACAAGAAAAGCAGATGGCATTTTCAAAAGCACTAATAAAAAAAAGAACTATCTATCTCTATTAGATTTAAACAATTTTTATAAAGGAAATAAAACTAGAATAGCACAGAATTGGAGCAATTAAAAAATATGACCAAGGAAGCCTACATGGACAGACTATGCAACACACCACATAGTTTAAAAACCAAAGGAGGCATTATACTTCAGTGAAGAAGGACCAACACTCACCAAAGGCAAGTGCAAGCAGGATTAACAAATTGGAAAGAAACAAAATAAATTGGCAGGTGAATTTAAAAACAAATATAAAGAATCATGTTAGAGAAAGTAAAGTATATTTTGTTATTAAAAGTGATATATCATCTTGATTTTTCAGAAATTAGATAATCAAAATTAGATAATGCAGGAAAATGTAAGCAGGGAAAAATATCACAAACACAATAAACCCATATTAATATTTAGACATAGTTCTTTCTGAGCTCTTCTCTCATGTATTAGTTGAGATATTATTACTTATCATTTCATAATCAACGTAAGTTTTCTTTTTCAGGCATAGCAGGTTATGAAAACTGCTTGAGAAAACAACTTCCCAAAGCCTAGCAGCTTGACATGAATATGATTATTTGCTACTCCTCAATTCCATGCATCTGTGCCGGGTTCTCTACTCCACACAGTCATTCAGGGACCTGTTACTTCAGTCCAGGGCTTGGATTCTTCTCCTGAGTCCTCGCCTGCATCTTCTTCCTGTAGATAAGGGAAGGGAACATTTAGACCATCAGAGGGGTGTTTGTCGCCCAGGGCTAGAAGTGGTGGTCTTCACTTTGGTCTTCTTTCCACCAGCCAGAAATCAGCCACATAGCCATGAATGACCCTGAGGAAGGCTGCTGGTGGGTTCCAGAGGACAAGGGAAGCACTTTCACATTTGGGCAGCGTCTCCTCCCCAGGCTCTTAGTGACCCAGATGAATTTTCACTTGTTAGCCATTCCCTTTTATTGAATGTAATCTTTTATATGCTGTCACCATTAAAAATTAGTATTTTCCATTTCTCATTGATCATAATTCTTGATTGTTGTTCAACATTTTTAAAAGATTATTTCTTACATTTTCTTCAGTTTTACAGTTATTCATAAGACTAGTGCAGGACCATCATGGTTAAAAGAAGTAGTTCCTCCTGCTATCATTATTTTTTGGTATGGAGTTTTATCTCATCTCCATGTAAGCAGTTTTTTCCATTAATTCAATGTGAGAGTCTGCCTCTTACTATAAAGTCTTAAAACTGATGCCCTCTGCAAATAAACCCATTTCTTTGGCTCTGGAAGGTAAGATAAAGGAAATATACCTTTATGGAGGTATGGAAAGATGTTCATTTATAAAGTGAACATTTGAGAGCAGCCCAAATAGCCATAAAGGATAATAGTTAAATCATAATAAATTCACTTGATGGGATTTATGTTGTGATTTTATAGATTGCAATGTGGCGAAAACATATATGCAATAATGCTAAGTTAAAAAGAAAACATCTTTGGCTATAAAATGGCATAGTCCAAAATTAAAACTATGTTAAACATAACCATATGTCAAACAGTGATCAAAAATACCATGGAGTTGCAAAATCCATTGTTTTACCATAGTAAAAGTATCATGGTTTTTTAAAATTTTTGAGTGGGGTGGTTATTGTTTGGTTTGGAGGAGTTCCATACTTTTAGGAAGTTCATTACTTCACAATTAAAACTAACTTCAACTATGAAGACAACCTGTATGCTAAAAATTTCCAAATATGTTAGTTTTTAGTGTTACATACATATGGGTTCATGAAGCCTTCTGGAATCAATATCCACTTAGCTATATTTGCACTTTTCTATCATCTCAAGAAAATGTTGCTTATTTTACTTTTAATTCTTCTAACATCAGATCACTGAGGACACTGCCATGCTCTTCCTGAGGAGCTAAGACTTAAATCTATATGATCTGCTTAGCTTCATTCTGATTATTTTCTTGAATTACATGTTTACAGTTTAATAGAAAGGTGTTAATTTACCTCCAGCTGCTAAAATTAATTGCTAGTTTTCTTCTCTCAATCTTTGTGTTTTCATTTACTTGCCAGCATACATTACATGATGTTCTGTCTTCTGTTTTTCACTAAACATCACACTATGATCACGTCCCAGCATCACCATAGCCACTGTGTTTCATATCAGTGTCGTCAGAGCAGCAGAAGCCAAGTCAAGGTTAAACATGTGCGAAATGTGTGAAGGAAAGGAGGACGGGTCCCTGAGCTCAGGAAGGCATGTGGCTGGAAGCCCCACAGACTGCACTGCATCTCTGAGGAGTCAGGCAAGGTGGTGGCTGGCAGCCCTGAGTTCCTCACCAACCTTTGTCCTCCAACTCAACCACCCTCCCGTGTCTGCCTTCTTTGTAGAATGACCACTCTGACCCCTTGTTGGTCACTTCACAGCTTCCACGCTGTAGTTGGAGAGTCACTTGGTCAGAGATTTCTTCTTTGACACTCTGATCAAGTTAAACCTCTTGATTATAAGTTCTGTGGTGCCACATTTATTATGGCATTTATTACAGCTTCAGTTCCACGTTCACGTTCATGATCAGTGATCATATGGTGATCGTTATGGTATGTTATGAGGTGTCCCCCAAAAGCTCCTGTTAGAGGGGGAATGTTCAAAGGTGGAACGATGGATTGTGGGAGCTGTGACCCATTCAGTCCACCCTAGTTTGAATGGAATGGGAGGTGACTATAGACAGGTGGGGTATGGCTGTGGCTAGAGGAGGTGGGTCACTGGGGGCTACCCTGGAAGGGTGCATCTTTCCTGCAGTCCTTTCCCGCTCTCTGGCCCTCTCCTTCCTGACTCCGTCATGAGCTGAGCAGCTTTCCTCCTCTGGGTCCTTCTCCCATGATATGCTGCCTCACCTGGAGCCAGAGCGATGGAGTCTGCCATCTGTGAACTGAGACCTCGGAATTCATGATCCCCAGATAGCCTTTCCCTCCTCTACATTGTTCCTGTCAAGTGTTTTGGACACAGCAATGACAGTGATACTCTGTAATGCTCCACTGAACCCTGTACTAGGGAGGGAGCATCCCCTGTTTATTTTTGCTCACCAAAAATTTCTTATAGATATTTATTGTTGCATGAACAGCTGGCCTCAATAGAATGGTATAGGCTAAGACTTAGGCATGAGAAATAGTTGTACTGTAAGAACAGACATGGTCTTCAAGATTAAAGGGCAGAGAAGAAAAATCACCCAGGAGAACCCCCATCCTGCACTTGTTTAGGGGTCTTGAAGCATAATCAAAGGCATAGAGAAGCCAGGGCGAGCACGCAGTGGCAGAATCGCAGCAATTCTGAGTAATGTGAGCTCAGAAGGTGGGTTGGAGAGGGCAGAGTAGAAAGGATCCAGGCCAAAAATATTTTATGTCCATAAGGTTTTGGAGCGTCCACTGAAAGGTAGTGAGAAGCATTTACAGGTTTTAAGAAGGAAATAGCCTTTTAGAAGGATTTTGCCGTTAGGAATAGGGAGGAGAAAACAGAGGCGGGTATTCCTCAGTGACCTGGTGGGAGGAGGAGGCCCTGAACTGAAACAGAGGCAGCTGTGACCTAGCTACGGAATAAAGTGTGACCAAGAGCTACGCAGGTTAGAACCTGCAGCACCCAGAAGCTGTGGACAGAGAGGGAAGCTGCCGATGCTGCTGGAGGAGGGCGAAGTCTAGGCCCAGGCCTAGGATGTGGCAAGCCATCAAATCCGCCTCCACCGTGAGCAACAGATTAACCTCGCTGTCTTCTGAATAGGCAAGAGCAGGGAAAGGCAATACTTCTTTGCCTCTTACTGAAGTGTGTCCTTTAGCCTTGGGAGGGGCACAGAGTCAGAAAAAGAGAAGGTCCATCTGGTCAGAGAATGCAACTGTGACCAAGTGCTGGGCAGAGGCGGTACACTGCCACTCACTGTGTCACAGAATGTCTGTCTACTCCTAATTGAGCAAGTCGAATCCCTTCTGGAAACCTACAAAGGTACAGTCACATTAAGTGCTTTGCCGTGTATTAGAATATCAAGAAAAGCTCCTAACACTATGTGGACTTCTCTCTTTCCAACTTTCAAATTAAGGTCCCTACTTGATTCTTCCAAATACTTCCGAAGCCAGTTTTTATGAAGAAGAGGGAAATTTTGAAACACCTTATTTCTCTTCTTTGTGAATCTACTCAAAAGTCATGGGTGGTAGCACTGTCACATTAGTGTCATAGAAGGCTCTTTTGTGTCAAATCACTTGGACATAATCATTTGCTGAACACTCTGGGCATACACTGTGTGTGTCGGGCCCTGATCTTATAATAGTAGTACATGTGCTTGATTCAAGAC
This sequence comes from Marmota flaviventris, assembly GCF_047511675.1. Classification (NCBI taxonomy): domain Eukaryota; kingdom Metazoa; phylum Chordata; class Mammalia; order Rodentia; family Sciuridae; genus Marmota; species Marmota flaviventris. The sequence goes on along the minus strand of NC_092503.1, from coordinate 5,448,281 downwards.
AGTCTTCACCATTTTAGTTTAGTGGGTTGGGAACAAGAACACACATGTGAGATGTGTGTCTGTGTATTGTGTATTATAGATTCATAACAGGCAAAAAATCCAAGTGTTGTGGAAACAGCGGAGAGAGTGATCTAGGGGAAATCAAGGGATTTGTAACAGAGAAGTCTGCCATTGAATTGATGCCCAAATGGGAACCAAAGGTTTGCCAAGAGAAAAGCCGACTTGCAGAGGGGCCCGCATAACAGGCAAAAGAAACAGTGTTTACAGAGATACAAAAATATAAGGAAGTTACATTTTTGGAGGAAAAATAAACAGTTTCCATTCACTGGCATTAGAAGATGAAGGGGTGGTTTTTCTAAAAGGACCCATTAAGACAGTTATTAAGTTTTCACTCAGTACAATCATGCTAAAGAGAGGGGAGGTCACACCCAGATATACCATTCAGTAAGGCATGGGGACAAGCGAGAGGGAGCAACAGGAAGGGTGAGGTCATCTCAAAGTTCCTTAAGCATAGATGGAGCCCACTGACTCCCTCAGAGCTAGAAAAGTGTCCCCTCTCCCATCACAGCCTGCAAGACAGTCACATGGAGTCCAGGGAGCTGGGCTGGGGACTTAGCAGGGCCCCACTTGCCAAATGGGAGCCTGGTGACTATCAGCCAAGCCAGGGGCCATTTGTGCCTGCCAGAGATAGGGAGGATTTGAGGACAGAGTCTCCTGTCTTTGGTTAGCCACTTGAAGCTTACTGTGTGACTGTACATGTGCACTTTGGTCGACTAAAGAGGTGGACATTGGTGAAAACTATAATTCAGTATGTGCAGTTTAAAAGATTACAGTAGCACATTAGGTGATTGCTTATAAATGTTTTTAAAATGCCTAAATGTTAGTTTTAAAATAAATAAAAGTTTTAAAAATAAAACACTTATAAAAGTTTTCTAAATGCCTCAATATTGGTTTTAAAATAAAGCAAAAGGAAAAGGCATGCTTCCTTTTTACATATGATAGCAAATAGTGAGTAATCAATGTTCTTACATTTTAATGCTCAAATATTCTGATAATTTGACTAGTAATAAGTTAATATGTAATTTCATTCATAAGAAGTTCGTAGGAAGTTTGTAGTAAATTAATATGTAACACGTGCAACTAATAAAACGTGTGTAAGTAGGTGGTGAGAGTGACTCTTGTGATGTTGCTTTCTCATGATTGGCCAGGCAGACACAGGATAGGACCCGCTATGACTTACTCCAGCAGCTCGCCTGGCCTCTCGGGGAGCCTGTGTCCATTGCTGCTGCTGGTGGTATACTTGGGGACCCAGGAGGGCCATTAATGAACACCTAACTTCCTGCCCCTGTCCTCTCTTGACCTCTTCCTCTCCCTCCTCCCAGATACAGTTTCAGGCTCTTCCTGGGGTCTCTGGTTACTCTATAGTGTTCTTTGTTCCCTGGCCATCTGCCCTTCTCTATAGCAGTGGCCTTCAAATCACTTAATCACGTTCGTTCTACAAAAAATTTCTGGAAAATGATTCATCTCTTAGAGATTTTTATTTTGACATCAAAAAATTCTATCATAGTTTATTATACGACTTTGTTTCCATTCTGTTCAATGAATCTGGTCAACTCTAAATACCACAGGCAACTGATTCCCATCATCTTTACTTTAAAAATACATGAACTAACTTTTCTTTAATTTCTGAAAATTTTACATTGCTTGTTTTGTTTTTCCTGAAACCTATAATTTTCTCTTCGCTATTTCTTTTCCCTTTACTTGAAACCTATAATTTCCACTTCACTGTCCCCTCAGAATGTTTTCCTAATATAGTTGTTATTCTGCAAATTTCTTATTGATTATCATATTTAAATCAATATTCAGTAACATTTTATTTCCAGTAACCCTAAGTTCCCAAGAATATGTGTAGTACCTATCTATCCATCCATCATCCCTCCATCTATCGATACCATAGGTAAATAGACACTTAGATGCTTAGGCAGGTAGATAGATCAATCCCGGTGCATAGCATCTATTGTACCTATTGGTAGCCATGAGGATAGCCCAAAGCAAGCCTGGATGTTGACTCTGGCCAACAGAAATCCAGGGCTTTGCCCTTCTTTTTCTGGAAGGGATCACTCTCAACTCCATTTTCTGTGTCCAGCATCCCCCAGAGCAGGAGACTGCCTCCTCCTGGCTGGGCAAGCAGAGGTCTAAGCCTTCCTTCGTGCACTCAGCCCACAGTTCGGGGCATTTGCCTTCCTCAGACAACTTTAGAGGAACTGGCATAGCAGTCCCATCCCCAGAAGGACAGGACCCTGCTGGTGAAGATCAAACCCAAGTGTGGGCTGAGCTGTGCTTCTGAAGGGCCCTGGCTTTGCTCTGCTTCCTGTGTGTTCTCCTGCACAGCTTTTTCCTACATGTTGATATATCCTGAACCCTGGTATACAGTGCGTAGCGACCACAGATAGATCCACCTTGCAGACAAAACAGACACGTGTTGCAGATTCTGATAATTTTTAAGCATATAAGTAAAATTTCACATGAAATGAATCTCTAAATGAGAATGGTCTCTCTTTTCACTTGTCCATAAGTGTACTGATGGGTCCCCTTTTATTTTGAGAATCAAATGGGTCCAGTATCAATGTCCAGCCTGGGTTTTGTTTGGTAGATATAAGCACAAGCCAACCCTTCTGGTATAAAGAGGCAGACTTGAGAGGAAGGAGTTGTGACAAAGTGGCTCAGTTCTTTGAGCATTTCTTACCAGTTAGACACCACAATCACTTAACAATCTGTTAATCAGAAGTTATTTTTAGTGGCCTAGCAGCTGATGCATTATTGGGTTTCTCTACAATGTTTTTGAAAGCTGAAAGCTGGAAGCCGCCTGACTTAAGATGAGGTTCACTGTCCATCCCAGCCCTTTGCATTCTTCATACCAATCCCACTGCTGGGTGTCAAACTGGCCTGTGGCCAGGAGCCCTGGAACAGTGTGCCGTCACCTTTGGGGTGGGTGAGACATTTTTTTACTTTTTAATTTGTAAACTGGGAGAAAGGGGAGTTGAGAAAAACAGACATTAGAGGCTTTCCTGAGAGAATGATTTCATTGACAGTTTAAAAATAGGAAATGGAGGTATTACAGTTTGAAGTGAGGCGTCCCCCAGAAAGCTCATGTTAGACGATGCAGGAATGTTGTGAGGTGAAATGATCAGAGATTAAGAGAACTGTAACCCAATCAGTGGTTTAATCCATTTGATGGATTAATGAACTCCTATATGGTAACTGTAGGCAGGTGGGGTGTAGCTAGAGTAGTAGGCCACTGGGGGCATGCCTTTGGGAATTGTATCTTGTTTCTGTTGCTCCCTTCCTGGTTGTCATGAGCTGAACACCCTTCCACCATGATGTTCGCCTAACCTCAGGCTGAAAGCAGTGGAGCCAGCTGACCACGGACTGAACCTCTGACACTGTGACCCCAAAATAAACTTCTCCACTGAGTTGTTCTTGTTGGGTATTTTGGTCATGGGTTGACTAATCTGAATCTGGGTACTCCCTGGAAAGCCTTAGTGACAAAGGTTTGTGCACCCCATGTGAAAAGCTCTGCTGCAGAGAGCCCTGGCGTGCTTGGGGTTCAGGCAGGGGAGTCTATGTCCTCTGCTTCTCAGTGCAACACACAGTCGAACCCTGACTTGCCATTCCTTTTAGCCTCCCCAGCAGCTTACCAGTCTTTTGACTTCTGGCCTCGAGTTAACCTTTTTCATTCTTTTTATCACAAATTCCATAAAACTCTGCTATCGTGAATCCTTGAACCCACCCTTGTGTTTATCACCGTCATAGTGTGACAGAAAGAAGTATACATGCAAAGCTGTATTACCAGTACGAGACCTTAGTGAAGCTACTTAACCTCTCCATGAGCCAGTTTCCTCATTGGTACCTGTAATTCTAACTCATAGGGTTGTCTTTTAATATAAGAATTAAGTAAAATAATACATTCTTAATCTTAACAATAGTGTTTGGTCTATGCTAGATAAGAATATTGAATATTATTATTATCACTAGTACCATTATATCTTGAAATCAAACTGCCAACAGTTGAAGGAAATATATTATTAATACATGTCCACAAATTTAACACCCCATGTGTTTTTCCCTAAACTATAGTTACATTTTTTTATTTACATTATATATTTAGTTCTTACTAACTTGTGAATTCTTAGACGTAAGAGGACCATTTGTGTTCTAGTTTAAAAAATATTGGATGTGTAGTTGCATCCATTTGTTGGATGCCATTGACATTTGATAGATGACATTGACAGTATTTACTGTATGCATATGAGACTATGTCTAGAAAGGCCACTGTCCAACATTATGTTGAACGCCTTCCAGTTTGGGCTGACTACCTCGTTTGTCTGGTATGAATTTTATTTGATCCTAACTTTGCCTAGACAAGCCTGATCACATGTTTGAAAAGCCCTACTCCATGGCTGGTGTTACCATGACCCACCCACCCTTCAGTCTGCTGTGACATGCCATCAAGTTCTCCATTGGTAGTCCCCTGAGAGTCGTAGGGTGTCCTCGGCCCACCCTCCTCATGCTGTAGCCTCACTCTCTTTGCAGAGGGACAGGCTGGCAGCTCCTGTGACACACTGGGTGTTGGAGGCAGGCGGGAGCAGGCTGGCCTGCGTGCCGGCCTGGCTGTCTCAGGGGCTGCCGAGGCCTGACTCCATCTTGCAAGTGTTCACCGTGGTTCGCTCCTGAACTTCACACTGCTGGGAGTCAGTCATGGGCTCTTGGGCGAGACTCTGAAGCTCTCTTAGTCTCTGTTTACTCCATTATCAGGTGGGGATAATGATGCCAAGGTGCCAAGGCACCTGCTGTGAGGATTAGATGAAACAACCGGTTTAAAATACGGATCACCCCACCTGGTACCCGGGAAGCACACCCTAACTGATGGCCCTGCCATAATTATCTGTCATTTATGACCCTGCTAGAATCATTGGGAGTAGCAGCCTCTGCCAGCTTCAGGTGAGGCTGATTCCTAAGTCACAGAGACTTCTTTTGCTTCCTAAAGAGATTTAATTATGGTAAATATATTTAACATCATATATTATCCTATGTATGAAGAAGAAATTTTTAAAAGTATCTGTTTTGTTTACTTGTGGTACCAGGGCTTGAACCCAGGGGCACTCTAACACTGAGTTATTTTTTATTTTTGAGACAGAGTCTCACTAAGTTGCCAAGGCTGGCCTGGAACTTGCAATCCTCCTGCTCAGCCTCCAGAGTCACTGGGATGACAGCCGTGCACTACCATGTCTGGCTTAGGTGCTTTGTTTTGTTTTGTTTTTTAATTGTTGCTTTTCTAAGAAAAAATGAAAAAGAAATAAAGGTTGAGGGTCTTGACTTACCAAATATTAAAATGGCTTTAAAATAACTCCAAGATACAGGATGATACTTGATAGAGAAGTCAGCAGTACAAATAACCAAGAAGCCCCCATGTCCGTATGAACAGGGCATGTTCTGAGGGAGCTGGGGAGTCATGCCCAGAATCGCCCTGGAGGACACAGGTGGCCCTGGCCCACCAGAACCACCACACCCTTTTAAAGGTAGACACAGTCCTCTCTCTCCCCTGGAGAGGCCTCTGCAGGGCCTAGCACACTTCCTCGTGTGTAGTGGATGCGTGGGTGGAGGTAGATGAATAACTAGCCATGCTTGGGCATCACTAGCAGACCTTGCTAATCAGTTAAAGTTCCTTTTCCCATGCGGCCCAGGTTCTGCCTCAGATCTCCTTCATACAGTGCTTTTGACTTCCTCAAAATTTCATGTCAAAGCTGACCAGGAAGGTCACTTAGCCTTGTTCAGTTTTAAAACTGTGATTTTTATATAGCAAAGTGCTGAACTGTATTGCAATCTAGTACTTCAATATTAATACATTCAACCGACTGTGTGGCCTTAGGAAAGTCACTTCATTGTGATGATGAAGGGTGTAAACCTGGGAGAGAATAAAGAATTATCAGGTGTCATGCTGTGGTCCTGGAGCGTCCTGTGGTAGCATAGTAAGGAGTAATACCAACAGCTATTTTATTAGATGTGTGTCATGTCTCAAGAAAAAAAATCCGTGCACAAAAACAGTGAAGGCTTTGAAGAATGAACAGATCTTTTGCATGTGCAATGCCGCACTTTTAACATGTTATGTAATTAGTTTAAATGATTAGTTTATTTAGCTTCATGGGTCTAATGATCACTCTCTTGAAGTAACTTGAATCATCATTTAAATGTTTATGTAGAGCACATAACATGTTCAAGAACTCTTGGTACCTGGTATTTATGTAGCCATAGTTCTGCTAGAATTCAAATAGCATTTTCTATCAGAGACATCTAGCCTGCTTTTTCCCCTGGATTTTATTTTTCCCGTGTTTGGCTGAAAAGGCATCTGGAGTGTTCCAGCATATTTACCCAGGTCTTCCCGTAAGAGGCTGAGGGATCAGCTAATCAAGAAGGAAAAGCCGAGCTGCCAGTAGGTGGCTCACTGCGAATGTGCTTGGGACGGACCAGAAATGTCACCCCTCCTCCACTTAGCCTTTGTTTTCAATCCCTGCTGCTTTGAGCCTTTTTCTGTAATGTCTGAGTCATTTGCAGGGGAAGAGGAGGGAAAGAGAAGAAAGCAAGCATGCAGAAGCCTCCCAGCGCCAAGGAGCAAAGCCCCATCTTACCCTGAGTGGTCTCAAAGTGGGCCTGTCCCAGTTCTCCTATCCACACACAATTGCTTGTTCTTTTGTTCCTTGTGTCCTTGGCAAAGACTGAAAGAACTAAGCCTGTAATACTTAGGCCCTCCTGTGTCACTTAAGAAATAATAAGCCATTGTCTCCATTAAGCCACCCTTGTTTTAGCAAATAGAGTCCAGATACTGGATAGGGACCATTTCGAAGGGGGGCAGAATGGAAGTAGCAATGCCTTCAAAATTCCCTAGAGAAGCTGTTTTGTTTCTCCTGTTTTCTTGCTTCTTACTGAGAAGATTCATATTCAAATAGGCTGGAATAGTTCTGCACATTCTCATGCGCCCAGGAAGGCCTTGATTATGGCTAATTACAATGAAGAATGAAGCCCTAACAAGAGTGCTCAATCAGATTGCTGTTCATGCATGAAGTGACTAAGGCCGGCCAATGGAGGTGTGATTTTTGTAATTACAAACAATGTGGCTATTTGAAAAATGCTTAGTAAATCTGTTCAAGACAAAATAAGGTCTAATTAATCACTTTAGGCTCTGAATTCCCAGAGGATCCATTTTCTGTCTCTCCCCCACCTCGCTCTTTCTTTGTTCAGTTTTAGGGTCCCTTTAATAAACTAGATCTAAGTACACAGTGTGTTCTTTACGCCCACACTTTCATTTGTTGGAGGAATGCAACTGTGTCACCTATTCTGAAGCCATCTTCTCTGCCAATCATGTTGCAACCTGCTTTTAATGCAATTTGACAGAAGGTTTTTAAAAATAAATGTGTACATATTCTTGTTATTATCTGACAAGAAAATGCTTTGACTTTTAAGTACTAATTTGGTACCATATTGACATCATCACTGGTCTGACATATGTTAACTCTTGAAATTCCACGAATGCTACCTGTGGCCCTGGAGTAATCTTTATGGGGGGGAAAAATGATAACTTCTCCTTATTTATCCCAAGGTTCATGGGGAGACGGTTATAACAAAAGCAAATTAGCAAAACAGAATGGATTTAATGTTAGTATCACGTGTCATGAGAGGGTTTGGAAATGAAGAACCAAAGAAATGGGTAGCTGTGTGTTTTCACAGACAGTCCTGCAGAACTGTGACTGAGGATGGGGGGTATCGTGGAATGGGAGGAAACTGGTGGGTGTGCCAGGGCCTTTGCCCAGTCTCTTCCCTTCACTCCCTGGGGCATTCTCTCCTCCATCACAAGGGGGCCTTGAGGGCCAAGGGAGGGAGAAGGTCAGAGACTGACCACAGGTTGCATAGCCTGCCTTGGGCAAGTTGGTGTAAGGGAAGTTCCAGTTTCCGTGGTCGGCTGTTGGGAGGAAAGGGCAGGGGAAGAGAGACCTTCCTGCTTCTGAGGTTTCCTCAGTTTCCTTCAGGGTTTGTTGCTCAGCATGCCATGGGGCCAGATGGGCGGGGGGGGGGGGGGGGCGTTCACATTCTGAGCTCTGAAAATATTCCACCCCAGTAACTGGAGGCTTCCCGGCCTCAGCGCCACTTCTTTTTCAAAAGTGCTTGAACTAAAGATGTCCTGAGCTTGTCTCCTATTCTGTTTGCCATTTTGTATCAACCTTAGTTTCCTCATCTAAAAATAGATTCACATCATAGCAGAGTTTCTGAAATAGATGTGCAATGATAAAACGTTCAATTAAAGGTTTTCAATGCATCAATTAAATCTGCCCAACCATTCAAGAAGTTCATTAGTTTTACCTTTGGTTTCTACATATGAATAAAAAGGAACTACCTTTTCCTAGTTGAATTAACAGTCTAGGAATTAAACTCACTACAGATTTTACCTAAGGAGGGACAGGCTTACCACATCACTTGTGGCTCCACCACACCCACCATGGTGGTGGTTCTCTGAACTCCCATCCCCCTATCTTCCTCCTCCCTTTCCCCCATGGTGGGTTATGAACATTAAATGCCTCTCCCCATATCAAGTCAGAAAACCCGGAGGTCACTTTCTGATCTCCTCCCTTCTGCCCTGGAGACTTTCACATGGTACATAGAGTCCTGCTCCGACTGCGAGTGGAAACTGAGAATATATAATATGTATTTTCCCTACAGAGAAGCCAGATCTGAGCACGCAGGCCTTGCCAGTCACCCCAGTTCATTACAATTAAAGCGCACCCACTTTGTACAATCAAATTTCTACACATCTGTCCAGTCTTCATCAAACTTAATCATAAAAATAAAAATCTCTGGGTTCAGGCTGGGGTTGTGGCTCAGCGGTAGAGCGCTCTCCTAGCTCTTGCGAGGCCCTGAGTTCTATTCTCAGCACCACATAAAAATAGTGTCCAACTAAAAAATAAATATTAAGAAAAAAATCTCTGGGACCTTTTGTCCTTATTCCTGAGTCACATAGAACTTTGGTTAAATAAATGTGATTTTTTTCTTCTCTTGTTAATCTGTCTTTTATTCCTTGAGATGGCTTAGGATATTTTATTTCCTATAGGAGCAATGGATCATAAACCTTGACTGTTCTTCTTTCTAAAAAATGGAGTTGGCAGGGAGATGGGGGAAGGAATGGAGAATAAAACAACAGCACCAAAGACTGATCTTGGTGTGGTTATATTAACTGATTTACAATACATGTCACCTCTAAAGGGAAGCACATGCTAAAGTTACTAGTTTCCTCATGAGGCTAGCAAAAGAAAGCATTCTAATAGCAAGGCAATAAATAATTCCACAGCAATATCTGTTTTCCTATATTTTTGTTTCTCTAGAAGCTTATAATTTATAAGAAGACTTCTTCTAGTGATTTTCTTTCTTTTTTTAACATTTTTTTTTTCAGTTGTAGACAATACCCTTATTTATTTATTTTTATGTGATGCTGAGGATTGAACCCGGGGCCTTGCACGTGCTAGGTAAGCGTTCTACCACTGAGCCACAACCCCAGCCCCTTCTAGTGATTTTCACCAAATAAATTTTACATAGAATGAAGACAGAGAAAATAACAAAACGTAAGGAAAAAAAGTGACTTTCAGTTTCTGTTCTTAATTTTTTTAAAAATGAATTGTCTTTATAGTACAACATACAAATTGATTGCCTAATAGTAATTTAAAACTGAGTCCCATTTACCATATTAAATTAGTTTTGTTTTTATTTTGCAAATGATTTGGAGTCATAACCTACATTGTGAGTAGTTAAAAAAAAATCATTCTGGCTATTATTTTATCTATCCAACATACAGATTTTGTTTTCTAGGATATGCAGTATAAGGCATTTGCTTTAGTAAGTACAGATTTAATATTTAATGGTTTACCTCCAATTCCTGATTAAACAATTAAAAATTATTGCCAATTTTTAAATTTTAATCAAAAGACATAAATTTGAAATGCTCTGATACGTGTCATGGAAGAGAAAGCTCTGGTTATGTTGTCTCAGCAAGTTCTGGAGGTTCAAGTGGAAAACTATTCTGTTCTTGTTATGGTGTGGGCTCCACAGCATTTACAGTTTGAATATAAGAGAATATGTTTTTAAAATCTGATGAATTCAAGTACTTGCTTGAGAGAATAAGTACAGTCCATTTTTTCCCTGATTAAAATCGAATCTGTTACTTCCTTTCTTGCTCACCAAACACATCAATACAGATGCAAATAAGGTGGGGTCACTTCCTGTAAATCATCTGTCAACCTACATCAGGCAGAAAAAGGATGGATGAGGAGGAGAACTGCTTCTCCTAGAGCTGTGCAGCTCTCCTGTTTCCAAAAGGCGTATTTATGGCCTTCACAGCTGGCAGTACAGAGCGTTTAAAAATATGACTTTATACACATCCTAAAGCACTTTGTGAATTAAAGCAAAGTATAGAATCTGAGAGGACTAATAGAATTTCTTAGTAACTGTTTAATAAAATTAATGTGTGGTTGATCTGATGTCTTATTCAGTTGCCTAATATATATTCTCAGTTTTCACTCACAGGTGAGTCTTAAAATAAGTTCAGAGAGTGTTTTGGGGCCTCGGTGTGTAGCTCGGTGGTAGAGCATGTGTTTACATTGCATGTGACCCCAGGTTCAATCCCTGAGACTAAAAAAAAACACAAAAAACAAAAACAAAAACAAAACAAACAAATAAAAACAGTATCTTAGAGATTAAGATAGCCAATATTCTAAGACTATGAATGCAATAAATATAATTAATTAAAATAATAATAGGATAGCAACAATATTGTGCATATATATATAGTACCTTGTATATTCCCCCAAATTACTATTGCCTTTAATTTTCAAAATTTAAAAAAGAAAAAATTGCAAGAAAAGTTGGGCAGGTGTTCTTAGCCACCTGTAAGAGAAAGCAACTGAGGTTTTGAGTGAAGTAATTAGCCTAAAGAGCTCCCAGAAGGAGAAGAGCTCTAACCAAAACTGCATCCTTCTTCCTCACCTCCACGCCTCATTATAGACAACAGTTTCATCACATCCTCGGTGTGCAGAGACACTGGCGGAAAGCTCTGGGTCCTTAAGTGTTGGATAAATCTACTTATGTTGAATCTTTGCAAAGTATGCTAATCATGATTGTTGGTGAAATCACTTTAGATTTCTGTTGTAAAACCCTACAGCACTCCATTCCATTCGTATTGGTGTCCCTAAGTGACATATGGAGCTGAAATGCTGAGGGATAGAGTGGGTTTCTGTCTCAGTGAGGAGCTCTGATTTGGACACACTTTGTTGGGAAAGAGGCTTGGGCAAGGCACTGACCAGGAGTCTCAAGAGCTTGGAGGATCTCAAGACTCAGGAGGCAGGATTCAGGCAGCCTCACAGGGCCCCACACATGAACTCCATTGTCCCCCTTGTACCACTCTGCGTGAGATTTAGAGAGAGTTACAGGAGAAAGGGAGAGAGAAGCACCGGCATAGCGTGGTCGTATTGTTATCCCAGAAGTGAGAGGACTGTGCTGGCCAGGAGCCTCTGGGACTCTCTAACCTCTGTGGTGCTGGGGGAAGCACCTTTGTTTATTCCCTCCCTGTTCAGTGCAACAGGGGATGGGAGGTTCCTGGAAAGGCCCTGGGAACGCCTTTAGGAAGGGGAAATTTATTCTCTGTGCACAAGCAACAATGCATATCCTCTAAAGAATCCCCTAGTAGCTGAAGGAGAATGTCTGTGTAATGTGCCACAGGATGAGGGCCAAGGTCCACTTTATAAACTAGGAGTATTTACATATGCCAGACTCAGAGCAAAGATCTGATACTAGTACAAAATCACTCCATGCAACTGGAGTGGTTGGTTATGTGCCTCCATGCATGTTGCTAAATCATCATCCATAAAGTGGAGCTGTAACACTGGAGTAAGACAGACACAGCATGTGCTGGGATGAGAGCCACTTTCAGGGGTGCCATCACATCCCAGACTTGGGGACATGTCTCTCTGACCGCTTGTGCAGATGATGTTCCACGGCCTGTCCATGTGCATGTTGCAGTCTTCCCATCTTGAAGGAAGATGATGGAGGCCTCAGTGCCCTTTGGCCTGGCTTAGATTTCAGCTGAAAATTAATTTGAGAACATTCACTTTTGCTACTCTGAGCTGGTCAGTGATTAACAGGAGATTCAGGACACTGTGTTTTATCTCAAGCTCATGTTATGAGTAAAAAGCACATCAGGAAAACACTCAAAATAATGGAAAGAATCTGCACTGCCTCCAGCCCAAATTCCCACAGTAGCTCCATACCAGGGGTAACACAAAAGGCCCACAGGTCTGAGGCACCTGGGCTTCAACCCATGTGCCACTCTTCCCTGCTATGACGCTGGGTACACAGCCTGGGCTCAGCTAGTACTAGTTGAGCAAACAATTGAATAACTGCATGAAAACACTACTCATCTGGACCTACTATTCAGTTTACCCCATTTATAAAGTAAGAGAGTTGAGCTAGACAACTTTTGCCCAGCAATCTGTGTATATCACAATCAACAATGTTGAAACTTGAAGAGAATGCAATCTTTAGATTGTCACAGATATATTTCCAAACAAAGCATATTGATTGCCATTGGTAAAAATATTTGGGAATATGTGTGTAAATGTATCCATTTTTTCCCTAGAAAATTTAAAAAAAAATACTTGTCTTCTTTACAACCAAACAAAAGAAAATGGCCTTCACAAAAAGGATTGAACAGCAGGCCAGGAACCTGTTGAGAAATAGAATAAGCCAAGTTTAAAAGCAGAACAACATTTATACAATGAGCAAAATTGACATTTATCAGATATCTATGCTGGGACATAACAGGCTATTTTAATAAATCCTTAAAAATTCAATGTGGTATGTTTTATTTTTGAATAAATGAGGAAACAGGCTCAGAGAGATTGCTTAATTTGACCCATGTTATATAGATAATAAACAGGTAAACCAAGATTTAAATGTAGATCTGTATAAATCATTCGTGCTTTTATACCCACCTACTTAATGTTACTGAGTTGTTTCATTTCAAAATCTTGTTTTTCTCTTTCATTTTTCTTTTCATGTTTTCCCTCAACACAAACTTTATTCTGAACTCTTTCTATTACTCTGTTTCCCACTCTGGATTCCCTCCTGATTTCCTCTGGTTTGTTGTCTGAGGTGTCTGTGATCCCTATTTAGCCAAGGTTCTTTCCCTCCTCCCAGGTATCTTTGGGGGATGTAGAATTCTCTACATTTTCAGTCCCAATGACAAGCCACTTATTTCTGAATCTTGCCTTCAAATAATGATCTTATTTAGCTCTCTTCCTCTCTCTGAATTGGGTATTGTATTCCTGTTGTTTGTGAAGTCATTTACACATGCTACTCAAACAAACAAAAAAAGAATTATTTAAACACTTCTGAGTGCCGATCATCCATATTATGCTACTTGATCTCCATCATGAAATCACAATTTAACATGAAATATATTCTAAAGAGAAGGTATTTTATTACAGCAACAGAGTAGAGCTTTAAAATCCCCCACGCTAAACAGTATATAGTCATCATCATTCTGTGGCGGTCTGTTGATGCCCTGCTGGGTGTTGGGCCTTTTTCTTGGTACTGATCTATGGAAGTTAGTATCCTGTTGATCCTAGGAATTTAAAGATTGATCGATAGATATAAAATGAGACATAGATGTTCTTTCTACCTACCTATCTGCCTATGTGTCTACGGTCCTATAGGAAAAAACTATTTAAGGAAAAGACCCAAGAAAGATTGTGAAGTGCCTACTTGTGTTTTCATCTTTGCTTTTAAGTCTAGATCAACTCTCAAGGTTCTATATATTTGAGAAATTCTAATTTTCACTAAAATAAACTTTAGTCCCTATAGATGTTGGCTTTTAGGAATACTTGGTGGTTTGGAAGATCATTTCTGTCAAGACTTCCTCACAGAGGGAAGGAGCCCTCTATGCCTGTCACCACTCCCATTCCCACTCCAACGAGTTCACCGCATTCTGACTCACACACAATAGACCCGTGCTGTAGGAAAGTGCCATGCGTTATTTCTTTACACCTATAAAGTACACACTGTGTCTTTAACTTTTTAATTTGTTTTAATTATTTATGCAGGACAGTAGAATACATTTATGCACTTTGATATAACATACATAGATGGGGTATAATTTCTCATTTTTCTAATTGCACATGTTGTAGAATCACATTGGTCACACAGTCAGATATATACATAAAGTAATGATGTCTATTTCATTGTACTGTCCTTCCTGTTCCTATATCCCCTCCCCTGTTCTTCCTTCACTCTCCTCTACCTAATCTAAGGTAACTCTGTTCTTTCCTAGTGTCCTCCCTGTTGTGAATTAGCGTCGGAATATTAGAGAAAACATTCAACCTTTGGTTTTGGGGGGATTGGCTTATTTTGCTGCATGATATTTTCCAACTCCATCCATTTATCTGAAAATTCCATAATTTCATTCTTCTTTAAAGCTGAATAATATTCCATTGAATATATACACCACATTTTTAAATCCATTCATCTATTGAACGACACCTAGGTTGATTCCATAGTTTAGCTATTGTGAATTGAACTGCTAAAAACACTGATGTGGCTGCATCACTATAATATGCTGATTTTAAGTCCTTTGGGTATAAAATGAGGAGTGGGAGAGCTGGGTCAAATGGTGGTTCCATTCTGAGTTTTCTGAGGACTCTCCATACTGCTTTCCACAGTAGTTGCACCAATCTGCAGCCCCACCAGCAGTGTATGAGTGTGCCTTTTCCCCCACATCCTCGCCAACACTTATTGTTGCCTGCATTCTTTTTTTGTTTTGTTTTGTTGTCTCTATTCTTGATGATTGCCATTCTGACTGGAGTGAAATGACATCTTAGTGTAGTTTTGATTTGCATTTCTCTAATTGCTAGAGATGTTGAACATTTTTTCATGTATTTGTTGATCAGTTGTATTTCTTCTTTTGTGAAATGTCTGATCAGTTCTTTAGCCCATTTATTGATTGGGTTTGGTTTTTGTTGTTGTTTGTTTATTTATTTATTTTTTTGGCCTTAAGTTTTTTGCGTTCTTTATATATCCTAGAAAATAATTAATGCTTTAACTAAGGTACATGTGGTAAAGATTTTTCTCCCAATCTGCAGGGTCTCTCCTCACATTTGATTGTTTCACACTACATTTTTTATATCATGTTCAAAGAAAAATTTCTACCAAAAAGTAATTGGGTAGAAATGGCTTAGACTTACATAGTGATTGCTGAGAGAGTGGCATGTGCCTGTTCTGGTCCCCCAGGGAATCTCACACCAGTTATCTGGTGTCAACTGAACAATTGTGCACATGTGTGACACACCCCTGTAGAGCAGCAGGCAGCTCAAGAAGCCTAGATGAAGGCTAGATTATTCCTCTGGACCATGGTGCTCAACAATTGACATTGAGTACTTATTTAAGACCTCACAGCTGCTGCAGTCTGAATACTATTTGAGATATAAAATTGTGGGGTGTATGTGCAATCTGCCTTGTCTCCCACAGAATTAGAATTTTGTGAAGATAGATAGGTATATTGAGAAAATGACATCTTTCTGCTGAATACACTACTTTTATTCTCTTACCTACTATTTTAGGATTTATTTATGGAGATGTAGCATCTTAATATAATTTACATCAAAACTTCTCATAAATTCATCCGGGTATTTCATGTTGAAAGAGGATTCTTTTTTAAAAATGTATATATCAAATTTCAACTACACTGATTCATTTTGAATTTTCTAAAGAAGATTTTAAAACAGCTTAGACTGAAGCTATCCAGATTTGTAATTCCACTAAACCCTGTTATATGATCCTGAAAATGTTTAAGCACATTACATATAATTTAAATTATTTAAAAGTTTATTTTACACTTCTTCAAGACTCAGAACTCCTTAAATTTATTTCACAAAAGGCTTATCTTCTCCAGAATAAATTTAACTTGCCTCATGCAATTAGTACTTAGAAAGGCTCAAATTAACTGGAACATAGCTAAATAGAACCTTTAATTAACTAGATTTTTTTTTCTTTTTGCTCTACTTTTGGAGCTTGAAATCAGTAGAAAACAAACAAAATAGAAAGGATTTGTTTTCAAAAATCCTCCTTCAAGGTTTGTGCTGGGCTCAGTAAATAACTACCCAGGTTTTCATATTATAGACCTATGAAGTTATGATTCATTTAAAATAATGAGCCAGTGTTTCCTGAATCATGAAAAAATTAAATTATATGTTATTTACTAAGGCAGAAAAGTGAGCTAATAGATGTTGAGAATATTTTCAGCAATGAAAGATGGAAGCAGAATTGGTTTCCTAGTTGTCATTCTGAAAACCTAGAAATTATATTAACCCAAACTCATTTTTACTCAAGCATTCTAATTAATCAAATGGATTAACAAACAGATGGGTGAAAGATGAAAAACACTGTGGGAGAGGGGAAAAAAAGGTAATACTTTTGGTGAGAGAAACTGCTCATTTAAAATAATTGTAACAAAAGCTGCGTATTTATTGGATGCCGGAAATCAAGGACTGTCCTAGGTTTTGCCAGCTCAGCCCCTGAAGCCCTACGTCATCTGCCCCTTTCCAGAAGTCTAAGAACATCTCCTACCATGAGGGCTTTACCAATCCCATTCTGCTCCAGTGTTATGCATTTTTCAGTAAGCAACATAGCAAGCCTACCACACTTATGTGCAAGGTACCACCCTCTGCAGCAGAAACTCCCACTAGCGTGTGCACGTGGCACTTGTACTATAACCTCTGACAGTCTTCTGTGCTCAGAATTTGCCCCTGGAGACACTTTATTCTTCCATCTTATCTGTTTTCCTAAGAGAGGCTTCCCAAATCTGTAGGAAAAAATCCTAAAATAAAATGCTGATTTCTCATCTCACTCTTTCATATATTTACTGACATTTCTACTTCCAAAAACACTATGCAGGAACATAAAAGACACAGTTACAAGAGCCTAAAGAGGAAAGTGGAAAGGGTGGATGAGAATTCCACTTGAGAGACTGTACTAAGAAGGGCAGTCTGCAACTGAACCAAAAGGTACCAGGCATATTCATGACAGGACAGAGAAAGCAGGAAACAGGTCCCTTATTCATGTCCGATTAAAGGACGTAGATCAGTGCACTAGGAAAGCCAAACATTTTATCTGGAGTAAACTTCAAGAGGTATTTCCACCCTCCTCCTTCACCTCAGGGCTGGGCACATGATAGGCATCAGTCCCGAGGCCCTTCTGCTGCGAAGGGACTTTGTGGGTAGACAAGTTCAAAGGCCTCATCTCCCCTGAGACCTGATACCTGAGTGCTCCCCAGTCTTCCTAACCACCCACCTTGGCACCCAGGTAAAATGGCTTGAGCCCTAAGTCCCCATCTCACTTTCTATCAGAAACCTCAGGACCCTGCCCAGTTCTTCTTATTTGGAGTTTTCTTTTTAGTTCTGTTTTTTTTTTAAAACTCCTGCCAAGGGCATTTCCTGGTTATCTCTCCATCCCTGTTGCCAGTTTACCCTCAGATCTTTAATAACAGAAATCAACGGTAGCCTATATATATATATATTTTAAACCAAAGGCTTAGTGGTAGCACTGGGGTGATTATGCAAAAGTATTCCATCACTATTATGGTTTGCATCTGGACTGTGTCCCTGGCTGTTCCCCAATACAGCAATGTCCAGAGGTGGGACTTTGGAAGATGGTCGGGTCATGAGCATCTGACATCACCAGTGGATTAATCCATTGATAGTTGAATGGACTACTGGAAGATGGGACCTAGTTGTTGGAAGTAGGTCACTGGGGGCATGCCTTGGGAAGGTTTATCTTGTCCCCACCTACTGCTGCAGCTGCTGATCCTCCTCCTTCTTCTTCTCCCACCCCCACCCCGACCTTCTGACTTCCATGAGCTGAGCAGCTCTCCTCCTTCATTCCCTTCTGCCATGATGTTCTGCCTCACCTCAGGCCCAGAGAAAAGGAGCTGGATGACCATGGACTGAAACTTGTGAAGCCATGAGTCAGCCTTTCTTCCTCCAAGTTGTTTGTGTCAGGTATCATGGTCACCTCAACAAAAGCTGACCAACAGACTCCCCATGGGCTCTCAGACATCTCCGTGGCAAACATGGTAGCCCTCTCCCTGGGCTCTGGCTCCCTCAGGGTGGTGCAGGCCTCTCCTTCAGGGTTCCTTCCTGGAGCAACTTGACTCTTCCTTTTCTTTTCTCTCATTCACACTATTCAGAAGGCCTAACTTAACATGATCAAAATTTACATCGAGCCACTTTCTAAACCAAAGGAGCAGTGTCTTGAAGAGATATGCTGTCCTACTGGAGCAATGGGCCTAAACTGAAACCAGAGTTGAATATAATGAGCGTTTCACACACACCTTGGTGAAACGAATCCCGAGGGCCAGGAGGTCACCCTCTGGTATCCTGGGAATCTCTACCAATCAGATCATGCCCAGTTCCTCCAGCAGAAAATGTTCTCAAAGGAGCGCAGTCCTAGAAGGCAGCGTCATATCATGGAGGAAGGAGCCTGGTCCCCGAGCCAGGTCAGGCCTGGCTTAATTCTTTTCTTTGTAGCTCACGACTTTGCTCTGTGCTCTTGGACCATTTTCAGTCTTCCAGAGACTCATCTTGCTCATTCCTAAAATGGGGAGAAGAAATCTTAGCCTTGGGTCCGATGTGCCATTTACCCTTCAAGGTGCCTTTTCTTTCTCCTAGATCATATGTATTTTAAGTTGTATGTCTCATTGCATAGCAGAGGGTGTGTTTCAAAGGGTTTTGATGTGTCTTTGCACAGATACCTTGGCAGTCTTTAGAATTGGATGTCATTCTACAGAGTTCCTTGAACTAGTCCAGGAGATGAACCTGTTTTTACTCTTCTCAAGACAAGAGGCAGCATGCTGCCCTGAAAGGCAAATGGCTTGAATTCTGGCTTTCCCATTTACAGTGGAATGTCCTCAGCAAGGCCTCAGTTTGACCTCAGTTTTGTTTCTTTAAGATGGAGGAAATAATGCTGTATCTTCAGGTTTATGGGGAAAGTACTGGGCATAGTGCTTGGTACCCAGTAAGTGCTCAGTAAGCCTTGGGAGGCCAGGTGCTGAGGCAGAGAAGCAAGGTAGGAAAGATAGGAGGCCCACATTCACTCTCCCTCTGGTGTCACTTCCCCCTGAAGAACGAAAGCTGGAGGCTTGCCTGTTGGAGCTCTGGACAGGATCTTCGTCCCAGCATCAGCAGCTTCTTCCAGCTCCTCCATTCCAAGCTCTCAGACGTGCCACAGAGCACACGTTTGCTCTCCAGCTCTTACCTCCTTCTGAGGAATGTGTGGCCTGCTCCCTACCCGCAAGCACCCAAGGGCTGCAGGGGAATGCTCTAGCTCACCTACGGAGAACGATTGTTTGGGATTGCCAGACAATCACAGGTGAATTCTCGAAATCCATTAATGAAGGACCCAGACTTTTCCAACCCTGCGCTCACCTGAAACCTTGAAGTCTTAGCACCTGTTTTCTGAGTATGGCCCAGTAGAACGTCTTGTCGACAAAAGACTAAAATTTATTACTTGAGAATAATAAATCAGAGCAAAAAAGATGTCAAGTCCATTGCATATTATTAGTTTCAAGTTTATTAATCCTTGTTTTATGAGATTTGATTTTCATGGTGTTTACTTTCCCATTCAGCAGATTGCCAGAAAAGAGAATGACTTTTGTGTTCAGAGCAGAGATAGGCAAGGGACAAATGAATGTGTGCTTTGCCTTGCTAAGATAAACGCTTGAGTTACAAGAAGTCATGACAGGTTATGGGGACCCTTTTGTTTACCATGATAAAATTAATACCTTACATGTTGTCTGAGGAGTTTGTAAGATGTTACAGATTTACTTTTAATATAATTTCAAAACCTGAAAAGCTAGAAAATATGAAGCCT
Organism: Marmota flaviventris; assembly: GCF_047511675.1. Classification (NCBI taxonomy): domain Eukaryota; kingdom Metazoa; phylum Chordata; class Mammalia; order Rodentia; family Sciuridae; genus Marmota; species Marmota flaviventris. The sequence continues at coordinate 5,428,268 of NC_092503.1, read as the reverse complement.
GGTTTTTGATAAATTAATTATCAATAATACCATATGCAAAATAAAATTACACTTTTGGCAAAGAATTTTCTTCTATGTTATTATCACTCTGAAGCTAATTAAACATTGTAATTTGCAAGTAATTGCAAGTTTACCTGAGGGCTGGAGCCGTAGTTTAATACTAGAGCATTGCCTTGCATGCATGAGGCCTGGGTTCAATCCCCAGCACCACACACACACACACACACACACACACACACACACACACAATATGTGTCCTCTTGAGAGTATACGGAACACTTAATGTGATAATCTAATGTTTCTTCTTTTTGCTGTATTGCTGTTAGGGAATGTAGTCTATAATGTTTTATCAAAAGAAGGCACATCAAGGAGTAATTGAGCTAGAAGATAACAATGAAAGATCAAGTGCCTCCAGGAAAGACGGGTATATAATGAAGGCTCATTATAAAGGCCTGCGAAGGTGGAGTAGAGAGCTTCCTGGGGGCCTCTCCCAGATTTTATTACCCTGTCCATTCAGGTGACAGTCAGTCTGTTCACTATTCTATGTCCCTCCATGGTTTTAGAACATTTTCTTTTTTATTTTTAATACAGGGATGCATGCAAAGCAGTTAGACACTGACTAATAATAATCAAGTGTGTAGGAAATTGTGGCTAGAACTACTCTGCTGGTATTGTTTTTATTCTATGCTAATTTTTTAAACTTTTCATTTGAAGAGAAATCCCAGTTAGTTTTTCTTAGAGCTCCTGGTTTACGCATCAATGTAATTTCCATCTTCACTCATACAATTTTTCTGAATCTGTTCTGGTTTGGCCACATATTTTTGGAAATGAAGCTTACACTCTGCCTTACTTTAAGAGAGGTAGAAATTCCTGGATGTAATGAAGACCAAAGTTGTAACATATGTATCATCTTTGCTTCAGCCAGACTTGCAAAAGGTAGCTCTCCTGTTCTCTCTCTTCTTCCCTCCCTTCCTCTCGATTTTCTTTAATGCATCAAGAATTGGTCAGGTCCATCATGTGCCAGGTGGTGCTGGGATACAATTGTGAACAAGAGTCAAGGCCTGAGGACTAATAAAATGTTAAATTTGGGAAGAGGGAAATGACAATTAGTTACTTAATAAAAGAAAATTGTTATTTCAAAAAATGTTAATTGCTATGAGAAAATTAAAACAGTGATAGGGAAATGCGTACTCACTTTGATAGTTTTGTCAGGGAAGGTATAATAAATATTATCTAGCACACAACTGCAGTTTCTTAAGAATTTCTTAATACTTAGAATTTAATTTCTCGATACATTATCTTTATTTAATAGTTGCCATAAATAGGTCATGTATATATTATCCACATATATATTATTAAGCATATTTTAAATTGCAAATATCCATTAGTTCTGGAAAGAAGTATCTTCCAAGACACTACAGAATATGAAAGGACTGCTGCTATTCTGAATGCCTATAAAATTTTTTAAACTATTATTCAACATTATACAAATTATAGCAGTAAGCTATACCATAATGGCATTTTCCCATGTCTCAGAGAACTTGAAGACCATTAAGTCTATTAATGTGAGAGAGAATATGTTGACTGTTAATTGTATGTCATATATCTATAGTTGCCCTGGATATCCATGGGGATTGATTTCAAGACCCCCAAGGATACCAAAATCTATAGATGTTCAGGTCCCTTGTATAAAATGGTGTAGTATTTACATCGAACCTACATGCATCTTCCTATATGCTATAAATCTTTCTAGATTTATTGAAATGATGCTTTTTCTTGATTAAGTAACTAATTGTCATTTCCCTCTTCCCTAATACAATGGAAAAGTTATGTAAATAGGTATTATAGTGTGTTGTTCAAGGAATGATGTTGAGGAACAAGGTCTGTACATGTGCAGTTCAGACACAATTTTTAAAATATTTTTGATCTGAGGTTGTTTGGACCCATAATACAAATGGCTGTTTATATTTTCAAATGATATTATTTTAATAAAACAAATATTATTTAAATTCATGTTCATATGATAGAATAATCAATAATATATTTGCAGAAAAAATTACATAAGGACCACATTCTGAAGGGAAAGTGAAATGAAAATTATAGGTTTAAGGGGAAAAAAATATAAAATTTCCAGCAATTAAAGAAAATCATGAATATTTTTAAAATGAATAACGGTGGGACTCAGTTCCTATGGTGTTTAGAATAACCTAGTTACATGACTACAATGGAAAAGCAATGCACTTCTAGTTATTTTAAAGGCTATGTCTGGATTCTGGTGATAGCTGTGCCAGGTGTGTCTTTCTGTTTACATCTTACAGACCTAGAAGCTCAGGGCCAGAGAGGGCCTCAGAGTGCCAGGGAATGGGTTCCTAGCAGGAGCTTGTCTCACCCCTTAGAGCACAGTGGCATTTGAAAGCAGGAGGAGAAAATGATCGTGTAAAATTGTTGAGAGGTAGACCAAGATCTTAGGGAAACACTGGCCAATTAAAAATGTATTCTTCAGGGCTGGGGCTGGGGGTCAGTGGTGGAGCACTTGCCTCCCATAGGTTTGATCTCCAGCACCTCATAAAAAACTAAATAAGCAAATGAAGCTATTGTGTCCATCTACAACTAAAATATTTTTTAAATGTATTATTCAAATATCTTTATTCAATAAATGTAGATTCATAACTCTGAGTAAATATTTTCAATCATTGAACTGTAGAGTGCTATAACTATTATAAACATAATTAAAAAAATAATTATGTTGAATTAAGAATGAAGGAAGAAAATATTTGAATCTGTCATTCCCTCACTTACTTTTTTCTCTTCAATAACCCAGCTCTCTCTTTTGTGCCCAACTAGTCTCTGGCTTGGTAAAAAACATAAATGAATATTTTGAGTGAATGCCAACCTAAGCATTTTTCATTCTACAAATATATTTTTTGAGCAAATTGGAAAAAAACAGAAACAGAGTATGGTCCCCATATTAACACACACACACACACACACACACACACACACACTTTTCTAATGGAAATGTAATTACATATTTGTAATAGGAAATGGCAATGACACTTGTGTAGATTATAGGAAAGTTCATAAGAAAGAAGTCAGTAATTCCTGAAATTGGATTATTTTGGTAAAACTTTACTAAGAAAAGCTGCAGGTCTAGACTTCCACTCTCTCCTAGCAACACGCTTCTGGTCAGACCTGTCATACCTCACTTAATTTTAAGTCTGCACCTTGAGGCCTGAATCACCTTAGTGGGCCCCAAGGGCAGTTTGCACAGAAAAGCAGAGGTAGTCTCAGGAGTGGGTATTCAAATGTAAAGCAGGTCTTCATTCTCTCTAGTAATCCTTATTTTGGCCTCAAAACCTGAATATCACTAGGTCAAGAGCTCAATTTTGCTAGTGTATTCAAAGAGATAATTATTCAATTAGGGAGAGAAAGTTTCAAAAATTAGTTTGACATGTACATTTAAAGAGCAAATGTAAGCCTGATTCTGATTTAGATTCCAGAAATAAATGCTAAACCTGGGCTTTCTACCTGGTCTTCCCCCCACATCTTCCTGTGTTATTTGTGTGTCAGATAAGGCAATTAAGAAATAAATTATACTGAATTTCAAGCAGTGTTTTTTCAGGAAACTGATGAAGTTGCCCAGTAGATAATTGATTAGCTGGACTCCACTGTATGAGGCACATTCCTGACTCTGCATCCTCGGTGCCTAGACAGTGCCCTGTTCATCCTATAGATACTCACAAAATACTGATTGACCCAGTAAATGTCAATCACATATCATTATTTTCTGAATTTGTGTGGTAGGAGTTACTTCTTATTAAACCCTCACTTTCATTTCCTCAACATATATGTGTGTGTTCCTGCAGGTCAGCAAGTCAATTTTAAATTGTTCTTGATATGATGTCATGAAATTATGTAAATTGGTCATAATAGGAGAGCATACTGTTGTCAAACTATTTAAAGCAGAAACCATTGCTAGAGGTCTCTGGTGATTGTTTTAGTGTAAAACCAGCAATAAAGCAAACCAGGATGACCTAAATCCCAACTAGACCCTAAGTATCATTGAATTCACTGAAGCATAAATTTGCTAAAATTTATTCTAAATATCCTGGAGAGAGGTAATGCCACCTGTAAATGTGATACATATTCTTATATAAACTAGCTGAATTAAAAGCCAATTTGGCTCCAAAACTTTCACTGACTCACGTCTTATCAGGCTGCCTTAATTTGATATGCTGCCCCAACACTGGCATAAAAAGAAAGACAGGTGAGACAGTGAATTGTTGCCTACTCTTCAGCTCCAAGTGGAAGAGCCAAATAATTGCACATTCACTCTCAGGTCCTCGTAACTCAAGCCACTTTCTTTTCAATACCAAGCTACAAACAGGTTTTATTGCTTACAAATGAGCGGTGCTTCTGAGTGTTAGACCTCATATTAACAATATTGATTATTTCAGAAATCTGCATAAACTCAATATCAGAATGGACTCTTTTTACAATTGTTTTGTATTCAAAATTAGATCAGGCAAAACATAAGGCAATAAAAAGTATGCTTATGTGAAGGACAGGTTGTCAAACTAATTCAGAGAATTTTTTTTTTAAAGAGAGAGAGAGTTTTGGTGGACACAATATCTGTATTTTATTTTTATGAGGTGCTGAGGATCTAACTCAGCGCCCCGTGCATGCCAGGGGAGCGTGCTACCGCTTGAGCCACATCCCCAGCCCTCAGAGAATTTTTTAACTTTGTTTTTTCCTTCCCTAAATGCTCAGGTATCTTAAAGAATTTTTATTAATAAGACAAAGTGCTTTAATCTTCCTTCAACCTTTATCTGCTAACTTGCCTATCATTTTGTGACTCTTAGAATATGATTTTTATATCATTATTAATTTCTATGTCTTGGGTAGTGTGTAGAGGACTGGATTTTATATCATCCATCTTCCTGCTTGGAGTTTCAGCCAATAAGTCTGTGGCCAGGAGGACAAAACAATGGTAAAGAAAGTGCCAGCTAATTAATGAGACTGGAACATGCCCAGTGACCTTCAAATTTGGGTCTTTTCTGAAAAATCACGTGGACACATGTGATATAGGCCAATACAGTCAACATCCAAACTAGTCTCCACCAAAAAACTTTGTTGTAATAATTGTGGCCTTGACACAGGGTACCTAATATCCAACAAGAGGCAATCTGTTAATGCTCCAGTGTTATTTTTAATAGTCTTTGACAATTGTGTTTCCAGAAGGGTTTCCTCCCTTCAATATCATGTGCCAAATGGCTATGACGGTCCAGTTGTGGGCACACTTTTTCCATTCCTTTGGGGCTCTCATTCTTCGGCATCGTGTTTGTCTGGAGGGAGCTGCGGATGACAGAGTACGCATTTCACATTTCCTTTCCTAGATAGAGGCCACGCTTAAAAGTGTTCTCCTGGCTCCTTTGTTCCTCCAGGGATCCCCACCCCATGTGAGCAAACCACATGTGTGATGCTGCCAGGTGTCCCTGTCCCACACAGGGGTGGCATGCCATCCAGAGGTAGAGTTTGCATATTTATGGCCACCCTCATGGGTTAACCTTGAAGGAAAAGAACTTGAGTGGGAACTCATTGGAGACTCTCACCACATCAGGCTTTCCTCTGACGAGGAGGCAGTGCAGGTGGGGAGGGAGGCTGGGGAGGTCGGCCCTGTGGTTTGTTCTCCCCTCCCTCTCTGATGTCGCAGAGCAGAAGGTGGCAATGGCAGCTCCCAGGCGTAGGCGCATCCAGAACCAACTGTGTGAACTTTTCTCTTCACTGTGCACTGCCCAGGGTCCTCAGTCAGATGTGGACTGCCTGGGACCAAATGAACAGCAAATGTTCTAGATCTTAAAAGTTCCAGAGAAAGCATTATATGGTGTCCTTTAGTTCAGAAATGATATTTGGCTCTTCTTGTCCTGAAATGTCTTTCCTCTTGTTTTGAGACGGCTCATTGCTTTTCAATAGAAGGGTGAGATGGGTGATCTGTTACTTTACAGAACTAAAAGTCACCAATGAGCAGTTTCCTATCCCTAAACTATTAGACAGTTAGTTACCATGACAACTAAATTGAATGCTGTGAATTCTTATAGCATTATTTTTGGAACTTCACCTAAGAGGAGAGGTAGATTAAATGCTAAGTTTAGAATGTAATGCAAGCTATAAAGAGTATAGGGGAAAAAATGACATTACTAGTGGATTAAAACCCTAAGTCTTTTGTATTTTAGGGGAATTATAAACACAAAGGTTGGATATTTCTACTTCTTAGTGTAGATAAGATACAATATCATGATTCACATTTCTACAATATAATTAAAAATTAATGTTATGAAATCAACGTAAGAGACAGTAAATTATAAAAACAATAGTTTCAAAAGTCATGTATGTGAACTAGGAAGGTTGGCACACACCTGTGATCAGCCAGGAGGCTAAGACATGAGGATCACAAGTTGGAGGCCAGCCTAGGCAACTTAGTGAGGCCCTGTTTCAAAATTTAAAAATGAAAAGGGTTGGGGATATAGCTTGTGGTAGAGTGCTCCTGGATTCAATCTCCAGAATTAAAAAAAGAAAATAAAAACTTCACTTATGTGAATAATATAATAATCATAAATTTTGACTTTTTTTCTCTAAGTAAATCTACACCAATGTGACTATCTTAATGAATCATTTTTTAGTAAAATAATGGCAGGAAACATTTTAATAAAGAATAAATATTTAACTTCAGTTTGATACTTTTAAAATGTTGGAATAGATCGATTTTTCTTTTACTTTTTTCTTCCTTTCTTCCCCTTTCCTCCCTCCTTCTCTTTCTTCCTTCCCTCTCTTCTTTCCTTCCTTCTCTTTCTACAAAGCTAGTTACTCATCTTATACATAAGAAGGTTTTATTAAGGAAATTTAGAAGATTTGTCATTTTTGAATTTGAAGACAAACTAATATTTATGGGACAAATTAAAACTTGAACCTTTGACTTTATGTGATATTTTGCTTTCAGCATGTATTTTGCCAAGATCCATAATATTTTAAGATACAAATATACACATAAACCCCACATTATTCTAAATCTCGGTGGAATGAATGACCATGGTGACATGTTTAACTAGACATCTTGCTTTTCTTAGCTTGTGTTCTAGAAATATCATTACCATTATAGAATGGCCTTTGAACTTAATATTAAAATGTTAGGACTATTTGATTTTTATTCACCAAATATTAATTTCCCTGTGGTTCCTAATTGCGGAGGAAGGAATCACAGCACAGTCTAAATGCCTTCCTCGGCTTTTAAAAGGCCTTTAGTCTGCCTCATGACCCTGGAGAGTTAAACCCGTGTTATTCTCTACCAGGCCACAAAGAACAATACTGAGCTTCATGTAAAACACACAGTTCAGGATGAGTGCTTTCCTCCTTGTTGTGCCCGAGGAGCTGTGGCCCTGGTTTCACCTTCCTCCAGAGTCTCGGTGCTCTCTCCTGGGGAACTGCTCCATCAGTCCGGAGCACAGAGGACTCACATAGAACTGTGCGTACAGCTCCCTTCCTGCTCAGAAAGTTCAGAGCTTCAAAAGTTTCATTATATTTATTGGGCAAAAAGTAATAATGCCACCACATGACTTTTTTTCTTTTTTCCTTTCTTTCTTTTTGTGGTACTAGGGATGAACCCCGAGCCTTACATATGCTAGGCAAATGCTTCACTACTGAGCCACGGCCACAGCCCAGCAACATGTGATTTTTAATGATGAATACCTATTGGTCTAGTATGTGTCTGTCTTAAAATCACACTTGTATATTTAAGAATCATTGGTAGCAGGGGGCAAAGGGTTCCTAAACAGATCTATTCTATTTTTGTGCATCAACCCAGTACATGTACAATAGACAGATGTTTTGTTGAATTCAATATAGGACATATTAATCTAGTATATGTTTGAATCAGTGGTTAGGATAAATGGGGGACTTATTTATTCATTCATCCACCCACCCACCCACCCATCCATCCATCCATCTATTCATTCAACAAATATATATTGAGCAACTACCAAGTGCCAGACCCTGAGTTGATGAGATAGTGAGAGAGAGCTATAGCTCTCAGTCTACTAGGAGATGAGGCAGAGATTAGTCAAGTGATCTCCCAGGCTGTGGAGCTGTGTCAGAAGAGAAGAGCTTGAATAAGTTTTTCCTCTGACACTCAGCTTCCTCCTAGTCTACCTCTCGTGAAGCTTCAGAAAGAACGTGCAAGGGAATCCATCTTAAAGCACTTAACTGAGCACCAGG